>NW_023658859.1:0-15000 GCF_015228065.2 Penaeus monodon | reverse complement strand
ATCTACGGGGAGTCCGCAGGCAATGCCCGTCCAAAACACTGGGACGTTAACACCTTTTCTGACGAAAATCTTGGTCCGCGGGTTCTATGGCGATCTTCGATGATGTCCTTCCACGGCATCCTAGGTGACCGGAACTGTAGCAGTTCGCCCGTTGTTGGTCGGCCGACTGCAATATATAGTCGGGGGGAACCAGATCCTACACGTAAGGGCCAGAGTAAGAGAAAAGGAAGGCAACAGAGAAGAGGGGGGTTATATACCATAGCCGGTATTTATGAAATTTGCGCGTTTTTAATTTGGTTTTAAAATTATTTTCGTCTTTTTTTTTTATTAAGTTTGTGTTTTACTTTTCAAAGATAAAGAAGAAAATAGAAAGAGGGAGACGTCATAGCGGTCCGCAAAGACCTGGACTGAACTACCCACCGTCTCTGATGATATGAGAATAGATAAGGAAGGACATCGCGATCCGCGAGATCATATTTGAACCATAGTCGGTCACACAGATAAGAAATAGATGTAACTTGTAACATTATGTACGAACCACTCGTCACGGGACCCGGACAAAATTGCGGGCTAAAGAGATACATATAAGTTTTACGGCGGCACTAAGGGACAGCAAACAGCCTTATTAATAAAAACGGGCAGTGTCTTTGTCCTGCGTGTGTGAGGAGGTGAAGGTTCGTGATGTGTGTGTATGCGTGTCGTAGCGTGACAGGCTAGCTTAATGAGAGGCGAAAAGCGAAGAGTGACCTCACACAGAGAATGAATCACAAACACGAATATTAGCGTTTCACTATAAAAACAAACTGAAGTACATTAGCAATGCTAGCTATTAAGCTTATTCAACTACGCATTGATTCAACATAAGATATGCGACAGAATGTAAGCATGAATGAATGTGGACATGAAAAAATATTCGCAATTTTTATCAAGCAAATCTTCTCAGGGTCAGAAATCTGAACTGCCGAGGTACATGTTAGCTTTTGCACGTCAGACTTCATAAACTCAATAACGGGGGGATCCTAGACCCAAATGCCGTATATGACTGAAGCGTACTCAAGCAGGAATATAATAACCCTGGCTCTCTTCTGGTATCTGTAATGGGCACTCGCACAATTCCCGAAGAGATATATAAATTTTCACGAATCACACAAACGCTTGGGTGGTAACCCAAACATGAAAGTGACTTGAGGAGGCTGAGAAAGTGTGATTAATAAGCGAATAATGATTCCTAGCTTAAACCCTAGTCCTACATTATTAATGGACATACACGCGGGTCACACCGACTCAAAAGGTGCCGAACGGAAAAACTTTGTTTTATGTACATACCTTTCGACAAGGAGCCGCAGACTCTATTAGGCGTTTTACACAATATCGAGGCACAATGATATGGGGGAAGATCTAGAGCCGATAGAAACTTGTCACAAAAAGCAACGAACAATGCTCTGGTAATTCCCAATGCATCAACAATGATATTCGTGATAGGATAAGTCACGAACGCGTTAAATCGTTGCAGTTGAAACATTAAATCTCTAAAAAACGAGAGAAAGAAATTATTAATTACTTAAGAACGAACGATATTCATGTTTATGGTTGCATACTTGATCACACGGAAATGCGACTCTGAGGTGAAGAATATGGAGAACGTCCCATTTGCTGTCATTAGCAAACCTTTTAACCCAACAAAAAAAACAACGGCTACCACATGTATGGTAGAAGGGAAAAGAATAAGAAAGGGGCCAAAACGTGTACTTACGTGTTTTTTTGTTTTTCGACATGTATTCTAGCGGTCGAGCGGATTTCTTCGGGGGTGTGCGTCCGTGTGCATGCCAAAAGGATTTGCAACGGCCTCGCTGCCACAGATATAACGGCTATGCGTACTATATTACAGTGGCTGACAGGACGCAAAAACACACGTAAGGCCGCGTGAACACACGCTACGACGACGCTACGACTTGTCGACAAAGGGGGGGGGGGTAAGGGACCCGAGCGGAAGTCAGGGTCCAGGCCCGCACGGGAGAGCGAGGTGACCTTACCGCGCTGGACGCTGGCGCGGCTCTCTTGAGGCCTAGGTCATTCTCTGGTATAAGTAGTGGACGTTCCAGCTGGAGGAGCGATAGCAGCAGCTCAGGAAGCATGGGGTAGGGAGCCAGGTGAGGTCACTGGCTCCGTATGCCTACATGATTGCTCCAAGTTGAATACAGCCACGTGTCCACTGGTAACCGAATAGATTATCCACATCGCTCCACAGAATAGAATATCACAATCCTATCAGTGCCACCCTTGCTATTGGATTGCCCTTCCTAATCAACTCGGTTGGTGCACAGCGGTGATTCCCCTACGACACTTGCGTTGACTTCTCAAGGCGATATGTCGTTTTCTGGAGGGCAATCGAGATGAAAGTTCCTTGCCCAAGGGAACAAACGCGCGGCAGGTGGACTCGAAACCCTCGAACTAAGATTGCTGTGCCGTGACAATCTTGAGTCCGATGCTCAAACCGCTCGGCCACCACGGGCCTACATATATATAATTATATATATATATTATATATATATACTATAGATATATATATGTATATATACTTATAATATATATACACAGAATACACCAACACAGACCCAGACACGACATACGTACACACAAACACACACACACAAACACACAAACACACATATAATATTTCTTTTTAACGGTAGTTCATGTTTTGAGCCGCCGGGTCACAGCATGATACTTAGTTTTTTCTTTTGGTGATTCTCTTGGAGTGAGTACGTGGTAGGGTCCCCAGTTCCTGTTCCTTTTTTTTTTTTAGGTAATCATTCTCAGTATTTATGTGGGCTTGGGACCAGCACGACTTGGGCTGGCTTGGCCACCCAGTGGCTAGGCAGGCAATCGAGGTGAAGTTCTGCCAAGGAAAACAACGCACCGGCGGTGACTAGAACCCTCGAACTCAGATTGCCGTCGTGACAGTCTTGAGCCGCTGCTCTAAACCGTTCGGCCTACCCGCAGCCCCATCATATATATATTATGATTTATTCGTATATATATATATATATATATATATATAAAAATTTTATATCATATACATATTATATATATAATATATAATATATAGATATATATATATACATATCCATATATATAAATGTGGTGTTGTGTGGTGTGTGTGTGTGTGTGCATGTATGTGTGTATGTATCCAAATATATCTATATATATAACATATAGGAGATATATATATTATATATATAATATATCCATATTTAAAAATCTATATCAAAATTTTAAAAATTATAGTTTTAATCTATATATATAATATTTATATATTATATATTTTATATTATATAATATTTATACTATATATATAAACACCCCCACACACACCACACACCCCACACCCCCACATATATATTTTATAATATATATAAAAATTATTAATATATATATATATATATATATGCATAATATTTTTATATATGCAAAAATCATATATATAATATAAAATTTTATTATATAATTTTAATATATATATATTATATTATATATTATTATATATATAATTTATATATATGTTTTAATATCATATTATTTTTCCCATATATATAATATATAATATATTAATTATATATTATAATATATAATTAATATTTTTATTTATGTTATTTTATATTCTACATTAATTATAAAATAATAATAAATTTTTATTTATATTTACTTTTGTTTTTATATATTTTTATTATTTTTTATTTTCCCTCCCACCATTTATGTAATAATATATTATTTTTTTTATATATATATTTTTAAATTTATAAAATTTTATATTTTTTATGCTTTCTTTTTATTTTTTCATTAATAATTTTTTATAATTATTTTATATATAATATTATATATATGTTATATTTTTATATATATGCTAATGTTTTATATTATGCTATATATGCATATATTATCATATATATATATATATTAATATATATTATTAATATATATATTTTATATTTTACTATTATATTATAATAATTATTATATTACTTTATTTTTTTTATATATTATTTTAATATTTTTGCATTTTAAATCTTTATTTCTTTTTTTAAATATTATATTATATATATCTTCAAAAATTTCTTTTAATTTTTATTATTTTTATTTTATTTATTCTTTTTTTTATTTTATTTTTTTTTTATTTTTTTTATTTATTTCTTTTTTTTGTTTATTTTTCATTTTTCCCTTTTTTATGTGTTTTTGTATTTTATATATTTTTTTTTTTTTTTTTTTTTTTTTTTTTATTTGTTTTTTTTTAAAAAATAATTTATTTTTTTTTTTTTCATTTGTTTTTTTTTATTTTTTTTTTTTTTTAAAAAGGTAACGGCGGAAACTCTTAAAAAAGCAAACAATGATATGCATTCGTTTTGGGTTTAAAATCTGAAATGTTGCTGGAGGGGGTTCCCTCAGCTTCTTATATACACACACATACACATAATGTGATATCTTTTATATATGTTATATGTATATATAATATATATATATATATATATATTATATATAATAACTATATAATTATATATATATATTATATATATTATATATAATATTATAATATAATATAATATATATAATATATAGGGGTTATATGTATATGTGTATAATGTATTTATATATTTTTTTATCCTTTTAAGTATAAATTCATATTTTGCATTTTATTTTATACACATACATTGTATATATACAAAAAATATAATATATATATATATATATATATAATTTAAAAATATTATTTTAATAATATTATATATTTTAAAATATATTATATATATGCATTAAAAATATATATGCATATATGTCATATATAGCAAAATTATACAATTAATATTTTTAATTATATATATATTATAATATATATATATATTATATTTATCATTTGTGTGTGTGTAATTAAAAATTTATAATATTAATATATATATATATAAAATTATATATATATTATAATTATTACGCAAAATTGTGTGTATTTTATATGCATATTTGTAATATATAATTTATATTTTTTTTATATATTATTTTTAAAATTTCCCCTATATTTTATACTGTTTATTAAGCAAATATATGCTATATATATCCCTAAAAAATTTAAAACTATCAAAAACACATACATTTATATATTTATTATTGTATTATTAATATTATTTATATATTATTTATATACAAAAAACTTTAATATCATTATTGCATATATTTGCATAATATTTTTTAAAAATTCTAAAAATTTTTATATAATATAATAATATATATATATTTCATAGATTTATTTTTTTATAGATATGCATATATTATATTATTTTTATATTAATATTTTAAAATTATAATATTTATATATAATATAATATAGGCATATTATAGCTATTATATATATATAATATATATTATATATATATATATATACACACACCACACACCACACAAACACACACACCACCACACCACAACACAACAAACACATACACATAACGGTAATCTATTTATATAAATCATGGGGTGTAATAAGTATATATTATTATATTGTTGTTATATATATGTATTTATATAGTTTATGCATATATATGAAAATAATTTATTATTTCATTATATTTATATTACAATTTGTAATAACATATATATGTTTAAAATACACATATCATATTATATTATATATAATATATAATATATTATATATATATTATATATATGATATGCATTACAGTTATATATGCTTATATATGCAAATGTTTCATTATATATCAAAATCTACATAAATTGTGTGTAATATATAATATATATATATTATATATTTTTAATAAAAATATTATATTATTTTATATATGCCATAATTATATTTTTTTATATTTAAAATTATTATATATTTTTAATATATTATTATATTTTTAAAATTATTATATGCTTATAAAGCTATGTTACACACACACACACACACCACCACCCCCCCCACACACCCACACATATATATATATATATATATATATAATATATATATATATATAATATAAAATTATATATATATTATATATTTTGCATGTGTATAAAACACCCCCACACACCTTACACACACACACACCCACACAAAAACAATTTAAATATATAATTATATTATATTTATATATATATATTAATATATATATTTATATATATATTTTAATATATATATATATTATATATTATTTTTTTTTTTTTTTTTTTTTACGGTAGTTTCATCTTTGAGCCGCCATGGTCACAGCATGATACTTAATTGTAGTTTTTCATGTTGTGATGCTCTTGGAGTGAGTATGTGGTAGGGTCCCCATTATCAATGATTAGCTGCAATAACAACACGCCATATAACCATGAAGGTTTAGAAACAATATAATAATTCTTAAATTGAATAATATAACATTACCGTAAGAAATAACTATATAACAAGTACAAAATATACAGAGAATACGCGATCGCACCTGTCATTTGTCATTTTCCTGTTTACATATGGTGATATTATTGGAATATCGGGATGTATAGAAATAATAGAGGTGTTTCAAACAGATCAATTATTATAGTTACGAGCGGAGCAATTCGATGTCTGGAGGATAAATATTCATTGAGCTTCGGGCGTCCCTTCTATATCCACAAACGTTCTAATATGGAGAGTTCAGAAGCAAGGATATGAATCTATTATTTTGAAATCCTTGTCTTGACATGACAATGACAGGTGCGTCGCGTCATTCTCTGTATATTTTGTACTTCTTATGTTAATTATTTCTCACGGTAATGTTATATAATTCAATTTAAGAATGATTATATTTTTCTAAACCTTCATAGTTTATGTCGTGTTGTTATTGCAGCTAATCGTTGATAACGGGTGACGAACTTTTCACCCGAAACGTCAGAAAATAATGATGCTGTTCCCGATAACCGGGTTCACTGCCCCCCCCCCCCCTTTTTATAATATATTAATATAATATATATAATATATTATATATATATATATATATATATATTTTATATAAAAATTTATATTATTAATATGTGTTTTGTGTGTGTGTGTTGGGGTATGTAGTATATTTATTATACATTTATATATTATGTATATACAGTTTAGTGTTTATTTTGTGTGCTGTTTTATATATATAATATATAATATTATATATATATAATATTATTTGTATGATGTATATATACTATATATTATTATATAATATATATCTTATAATCTATTATATTTTATACCATTATTATATAATTTATATATATATTATATTATAAATTATTTTATTATACATAATATTTATTATATCTTATATTATTATTTATATAAAATATTTTAAAATTTTTTTATATATTATATATTGTGGGGGTTGTGTGTGTGTGTGGTGTATGTGGGTGGGGTGTGTGTTGTGTTGCTGTTTTTCCCTAATATTATATTAATTATTATATATATATATATATATATTATATATATATATACATATGTTAGTTTTAGATAGATAGATAATAAAAGATGATAGGGGGAGAGAGGATGTGTGTTGTGTATGTGTATGTTGTAATTTCTCTTTCAAATTAAACTTTTTCAGCATATACTAATTGTCATAGTTTTATTTTCTCTAAAGGAATTGTGTATGAATTTATAAAATCCCTTATCTCAGTTGGCCTTTTTCTCAAACGTCTTCTAAATACTTCCCTCATACTTTTTGAAACTACGAAGACGATAAAGCCTAACGATGGATGAGGAAATTCATTCTAATTCCTAAAAGATATTTCTGTATAAATCGCCCCAAAAAAAAAAAAAAAAAAAAAAAAAATCCAAAAAATCCCCCGGGAAGGGCGTTTTTTACGCGGACTTTCTTTTCCCTTCTGACATGTTTACAAGATAACGGTGGTTTATCGATACGCAGTTTTTTTGAATTTATTGCCCGGTCTTTATCGACTCTGCAGCGTTTGTCGTCTTAGTATGGCCCCTTTGGGTTTTAGGTTTAAAACAAAAAAGGGTTTTTAAAGGAAAGACGCTTGCAGGACGGCAAAGTTGTAAGCATTTACTCATGATCGTTTATCTTAAAATAAATTTACTAGGCATACGATAAGGGAAAAGTTTATTTAAAAAAATGTTCTAACTTTCTTGATAAAAGGGTTATGTCGGTAAAGAACCCGGCAAAAACTGAAAAAAATATTTTTTATTAATTTTAAAAATGACATCGGTTTTTCCCCGCTGTTTATTTTCTCAATTTTTTTCTCTTGTGATGAAACGAAAACTGATATATTCCGCTGCATTCTCCAGCGATAATCTTGATGTCTTTGCTAAAACCCAATGCAGGGGACGGCATGGAGAGATCAGGGAAAAGTGGAGTTTAAAAAAGGCTGAAATAAAAGAAAAAGAAAAAAATTTAAAAAAATACAAAACGCTTAAATCTGGTAAAAATCTACACGCCCCGCCATATCCAAAATCCACGGGGGCGCCCCCCCCCCCCCAAAAAAAAAGGGAACAACCCCCCGTTCGGAAAAAATCTACGGGGTTTTTCCATAAACCGACCCCCGTGGATCACAGTGCGTCCTAAACCAAAAAACCACCTAAAACCTTTAAACCCGTGGAAATTTAAAAACTACATCTTAATTCCCCAGCCGGGAGCAAACCCCCCTGGACCCCCGTGGTATTATATTTTACCTGGACCCCCGTGGGAATAATGCCCGTGAGAGGGAAAGGGGGCAAAAACGACACTTCACTACGTAAGAATGTGAAAATATGTCAGTGACCGTGACGTAAACATGACCTTGACGAAACACAAAACCCCAAACCCAATGTCCCAAAACAAATCAAAACCCGGGAAACTACCTACTTTCCAAAGTGCTTTTATTTCGTACTCCATCTGAGAAAATAAACAAAAGTTTTACTACACGAGTTCCCCTCCAAAGCAGGGACCGTACAAATTAAAAATCACAAACCCTTTCGAAGTGAAACAGGTTTAAAGATCACGAGGGAAACCATAACCAAGCTAACGACGGCTAAGCGCACACCTTTGCGGTTGAAAATGGTGCTCAAAAAAAAAGATTACACTGAAAGTGATTACTAATCAATATCCTATCCAAAATCATTCTCATAGCCGTGATGTACAGACGGGGATCCCTCCAATGCGGTTGCAAGATCAATGATCACGCGTTCAAAAAACCCCTTGTCGAGAGTGAAAGCGGGTTAAATGTCACGGGGTAACCACCGACCATAGAATTGCAAAACACCACCCCCTTCGTCAAAAAGACTCATAACAGAAGATGACCAATACGTAACCGAATATTACCCTAGGAGCTACAGATGACTCACCCGCGGCTCCTCCCACCACACCGCAATATTCACCTGTTTAAATTTGTACGAGAGGAATTGATTCTGTTTAAGACAGGGATCCCGTCTCTCCAATGACAAAACGTCAAAATAAATAAAAAATGGGGCACACGGTCTTCTAATGCCGATAATTTCTGCTCCTTCCCTGTCCAGAGATAAATAAAATTTAATTAAAAGGTTTTAAAAAAAATCTTTAAAAAATTATGCTTTTATTTTTGATTGTTAAACATATAAAATGCGCTCGCACACACCCCCAAAAAACCCACACCACCACACACACCACCACACACACACACAACACCAACACACACACAAAAACACACAACTTTTTTTTTTCCCCACCCTGCTATAGCAGATACAAGGGAAAAAAATTCAAAACCCGTGCCTGCATTACTTCACGCATGCTGTGAATCCTCATCGTTTTTTAAGAAATGAGAGGAATCAAGTCACATATAACGGAAGCGGTGCAGACGAGGGAAAACTCCCCCTTTCCCCTGTTTATACCGCTCCCAACAAAACCCCCTCTAAACCGGGATGACCCGTTGCCAAAGATCGAAAGGAAAAGAGAGAATATATTGGTGACTCTTCCCCGGGTGGCAGCTTTGGGATTTTTGTGGGGATGTGTCAGGCCCATTTTACGTAATAGAGCGTCGGAAGATAATTTTTTGTCTGGTGTATCCCCCTTTTAAAATGACAGCTTTCCCATGGTTAGGGAAATTTAACCCCTTTTCTTCATGCGGTGATTCTCCAGGGGGGATCATTTATTTTTGCTGAACGTGGGTTTCCTTTGAATATCTTCTTTTCTTCCTGGTGTATTGTTACCACTTTCACTACCAAACGCTAAACAGGGTTTTAAATACCATTGACGGATATTTCCTGCAAAACTATTGATTTTTTGGGGCGGGCGGAACACAAATAACGGGTTTAAATTTTCTGTGTAATGTAAAATGCGATTACCCTATTTCTTTGTTTACCTTCATGCTTTAAAACAAAAAAGGTTAATTACCTAAAGATTGAAAAGTCTTTTGGTTTATTCATTTAGAGAGCATTAGGGGGTTTTCCAAGGTATCAAACCCCCGGTCAAAGAGGGGTTTCCCCCCCTTTTTTACGCCTGAACCTAAACAACCACTCTTTTTGCTCCTAAAAAGAAAAATTAAAAATTGATAAGCCGCGCCTCCTCTCTTTTTTTAAACTGTTAACTAGCCGTTTTTACACCCCAAAAGACTCAAAATAAAATATAGTTTTTTAAAAAGGACTGAAATTTTTGTTGAAACTTTTTTATGACTTAAGTTCCCAAAAAACATACCCCCCAAAGGGGCGATAAACAATAACGGCTTAAATTTCTGTGTAATGTAAAGTGAAAACCCAATATTTCTACGTTGAAAATTTTAGGCTTAAATAGGTTATTTACCTATAGATTGAAATGACGCTGGTTTTATTCTATTTAGAGAGCTTTGGGGTTTTCAAGGTATTCCCCAGGTCAAAGAGGGTTTTCCCCTTCTTTTTTAGCCTGAAAACCTTTTATTCCCAACACGTCCTACTTGCCCATATGAAACTATTGTTTGAACTTGTACTGTTTGAAAAGGCCTTTTTAAGACGAATGTCCCCCCTCATACCAATAAAAAAACCCCCGCCAAGGAAAAAACCCAAACCCGCAGGAGGGATAGAAGTCGGGCCCCGAAAATGCCCAAAATTTCAAGGTGTTGACCAAAAACGGGTGACCCTTTCCTTCCCTTTACCGCCCCCGTCCCCATTCCCCCTACCCCATTACAAACCAAAAATAGTGAAAAAAGTAACAAAAAAATCCCATCCCAAGTTCGCTTAAGGGGATAATCAGCTCTGCACTGAAGTGTTTCGGGAGTGACACCCTATACTAATGAGCGTCACGTCAAAATTAGCCCATGTCGTTTTTCGCTGACGACCCCCCCCCTCATCCTCCCTTCCTCCCCCCTTATGCCTTTTTTATACTCTCAAGCTTTCACAAAAAACACGCCAAAAGGGGTAAACAAATAACAGGCCTAAAGTCCCCTGTGTTGTAAAAGCGATAACCATATTTCAACTTTTCACGTTCCATCTTATAAAACTAAAGGTTAATTTTTAATAATGAAAAGACGCTAGTCTATTTTATTTAGAGAGCCTGAATGTGTTTTTTAAGGGATTCACCAGGTCAAAAAACGGGTTTTCCCCCCTATTTACGCCTAAAAAACCCAATTATCTACCAAATAGCCACCCCCTGGCCCACGTGTTGCTAGTTATTTTTCTAATTAAAACCCAAGGGGCAATGCGGTATTCCAAATTTCCCGCTTTCTCGAGTTTTTCAAATTTCAAACAACTTAGGAAATATATTTGTTTTCCCCTTAAGACCCATTGTATAACTTAAACGCGAGGTATCCTTCCATAAAAAGGGTCTAAAACAAAACATCCCCCTTTTATGATGTACAAACACAGAAAGTGACTAGCCTTCAGCAATTTACCCCCCCCTCGAAAGTCTATAGTAATGGCTACCGTTATGGAAAGAAAAAGAACGATGCAACGGGAACAAATTGTTTGGCATTAGGCATCACTTTTAATAATACATAATTTTTTCCTAAATCTTTTTTCAAAAGAAAAATACTTTAATCGACAAAAAGGAAAAAAACTTTCACTTCCTCTTCCCCTTTTTGAAGAACTTTAAAAACAAACGCCAAAAAGAAATATCCTTCACCTATATTTTTCAATCCACATTGCTGCAGTGACGAAATGTTAAAAAACCCTTAAACTTTTCTATCTTCAAGAATCAAAAGAAAGGGTTTGATTTAAATTGTAAAACCCTTTTTCCCCTTTTTGCAATTTACTCTTTCAAAACCAAAAACTTTTTTGAATTGAAAAAAAAATTTAGGTAAAAATATAATTTTTGCCCCCCATGATATAATGCTTTTATAAATTTTTCGCAATTGGACAAAACACACACAAATTAGCCCAAACAAGATTTTTTTACCATGGGTCTTTTACCGAGGGAGTAAATAACTGACCCCGCGATGCGATAACTTAGAGACGCGTGATTTTCCACTGATACAGGTTTTTTTTTTTTTCTTAAAAAGATTATCAAAAACTTATATTATTTTCTTAACAAAACGTTCTTTGCAAAAAAAAAAAAAATAAAAAAGGTTTCTTTTTTTTGGTGTCTACATTAGTATTTTTTTTACATGGGGTAAAGGGGTATATGACGAGCAAACCACGTCGAGGAGGAAATTATGAAAAGGGGGAAAATCACAGCCAAAAGGGGGAAAAAACCCAACCGAAAAATATTTTCTAAAAGACAAGTAAAAAAAAGTTTGTTTAGGGAAAAAATTTCCCCAATTACCTCTAATAAGGGGGGGAAAAACTTCTTTTCTAATTTTAGAAAACAAAAAAGCCCCTTTTTTTAAATACAAGGGTGATTTTGAAATAAATGTATATAACTGAGCAGTTTTTTCAGACTTGGGAAAAATATGGTAAGTGTCAAAAGTTTTTTTAAACATTCTACATCTTTTAAAAAAATCTTATTTTTTCTAAGATGTCTTCCCAAACTCTGCAAGCTCCGGCAAAACCGATAACGGACGACCAAGACGGTACAGGGGTACCCCCGCTTTCAGAGATAAAAGACTTACCGCACCATTATGGGGTGCGAAGTGAGGAAAAGGCGAACAATAGGCGACACCATGGAAGTACTTTTCTCGTTCCTTTCGTGAAGAATGCATATTTTAAGAAAATCTACCCTGGGAAAACGCACCCCTTTAACATTTTACCAAAATAAACCCCCTGTCTAGATAGCTAGAAAGTTTTTGAAAAGCCCCCCTCGGTTTTTTTCTTCGTAGCCTCGTTTTTCACACCCACTCGTTCCCCTAGCTCACGGGCTTCCCTCCCCATCAAAAAAGCCATATCTTTTTGGCGGGGCCCCACCCCTTTTCCTAAATCGCTCCTCCTCCCCCCTCCCCCCGACTAACCATGTGTTTACCGCGAGGATGTAAAAAAATGGGATTATAATCATAATTGGAGCATAACAAATTTCCCCAAAACCCAAAAATGTATTGACATTTATTTACTTAGAACTGGTGATCTTTACCCATATAAGCTGGGGGGTTTTTTTGGAAGAAAACATAAAATTTTTATAAAAAAGTAAAATGTCTTCCCTTAGAGTAAAATAATAAACCCTATGACTGCAAACACATCACATAGTAAAAACCCTTTTCCACGATATTTGTCAGAATTTTTAATTCCCTCATTCTTAAAATTTTGCTTCTCGCTTTCCCCGCAATTATTTATTTTTTCCATTCGCAACAGAAATCGACGGTAACAGGACAAATTTGCGTCTTCCGGGCATGTCCCCCTCGTCGGAAGGGGCATTAGATTCTGATGGGGGCTTATAAATACTAACAACCCCATCCCAGCCCTTTATGCTAGTATTTTTCCAATTTCCCTTTTGTAAAAGTGTAATTTTTTTCTTAAATGACAAATAAAGCTTACCAATGGATCAAAATATGTATTTTTTCATAAAAGTACCACTAACCTTGTTTTAAGAAAAATATACCCATCCCCCCGATACATTTTCCCCGGACAAATACAAGTCTGAGAAAGCTGTAATTTTCCCCCTAAATGGGACCGCCAAAGGCACTCCCACAAATTTGGGGCACTTTTGCGGGCATCAGTAACCCATTTTTAGCCTTGTTAACAAAAATTTTACTTGGGGGTTACATTAAATCATTTAGCATGTAAACTGCCTACGTTATCACCCTCTTCTTTGTCGTCGAGAATATTTCTCCCTGTAATTGACCCGCTTAGACGAGGGGCTTATATTCCCCCCAAGTGCCGATCATCACTGCGCGGATGCCGCGCGGGAATAAAACCGCCGCGCGGGGGCGAGGGCGCGGCGGCGAGGGGGGCGCCTTTGACGACAAGCTTACATAGAGAGGGGGGGGGCACCTTCGTTATATTTCCAATTTTTTTCCCCGCGTAAATCGTTTTAAAATTTAAAAATGACACTTAAACCCTACCCCGTCAAAAATTTCAATATTTTTAATTATAAAGGTTCTCTTCTCTCTCTCCCCTCTCTCTCTCTCTTCTATATAAAATTTTATATTATATATTAATATATTATATTTTATATATCTGCTTGTCCGAAAAAAATTATTAAACCAAGCACCAAACATTCGGTGTTTCGCACTAAAAATATGTGGTTTTATCCTGGGGGGTCCAGGAAATAGAGGGAAGGGGGACAAAAACAAACACATTCACTACTCATGAATTGAAAATATGTCAGTGACCGTGACTAATCATACCTTGACAAACCACAAACCGCAAACCGAACCAAAGTCCACAAAAACATAATCAGTACCCGGGAAAACATTAAACCCACTTTTACTTGCATTTTATGTTCGTACATGACGCACTAAAGAAATAATGAAAAAATGTGTACTACAGACGATATCCCCTCCAAAGCAGGGACCGTGACATAGATTAAAACCAACCTTGTCGAGAGGGAAGCCGGGGGTTTTATCAGAGGCAACCATGACCTAGCTAATACGCTAAAGGCAACCTTGCGGTTGAAAATGGTGCTATAAAAAAAGATGACCCCTGAAAGTATTAAATATCAAAATCCTATCCCAAATCATTACTCTAGCCATTTTTCAAGGGAAAACTTT
>NW_023658858.1:17500-22748 GCF_015228065.2 Penaeus monodon | reverse complement strand
ATGAAAGAAAATAACAAAGGAAATGAAACTAAATCTAAGACGAAAAGAAAGAAAGAAAGAAAAAAACAACAGAATTTATAATCAATCTAAACCCAAAACATGTACACACATACGTACATACATACATAAACTATACGTGGACACATACACACAACACACACCACACCATACGTGCATACATACATACTTACGGACGTGCATTAATACATAGATAGATCTGGAAAAAAAAACACACGCCATCCACCTACATAATTGTGGTTGGCAAAATGGGTGATCTGAATGCCATAGGGGGGTTTTGGGTGACACGTGTTTTCCAAGCCTCAACCACAAGAAATATCTTTAGGCCTATGGAGACGCAGATCAAGGGGGACAGATTAATTTCGGGGCCCCGAATCTTTTTCTTTTAAAGGGTTTTTATTCTTCTATTACCTTTCTCTATTACACAGACACCCACACATACCCCACGTCCACACATGTGTGTGTACATTATATATATACATATAAAATATATATATATATAATATATATTATATATATATATTTTAATAATATATATATATATATATATATATATGTGTGTGTGTGTGTGTGTGTGTGTGTGTGTGTGTGTGTGTAGCAAGCTCTCGATAGAAACTAAACAGCTTATGCAAAAACGTAGGGTCATGAAAGTATCGTCAAACAGGGACAAAACAGAATTAGCTGAACTAACAAAGACTATGAATAAAAAGAAGAGAGATGAAACGAACATTCTATACTCAAATAAAAAAATGAAACAGTGATCTCAGGTACTAGCATGAAAAACAGCAAAAAGGAGACTCGGAATAGGGAGAAATCAAAAGTATGCAACAAAGAAAACCAGACGGAGAAGTGACATAAAATAAGAGTGAAATCAAAAAAATAGGGAAAACTTTTACAGGGATCTATACAACTCAAATGATAGAAGCGAACGCGGTAAACAGAGACGTACCAAACAACAGAAGAAATAAAAAGAGCGCTAAAGGTATGAAGAGAGGGGGAAAAACCAGGTGAAGACGGAATTTGTATAGACCTTGTAATGGATGCAGGAGAAATTGCAACAGTGAAACTGGCACATTTTTTAACAAATGCCTTCTCAACGGAAAAACTTGAAAGCCTGGAAGAATCCCACATTTATTTTTGATACATAAAAAAAAAGGACAGAAAGGATCTAAAAAAACTACCATCCCCTAAGCCTCCTTCAGTTACTTACAAAACTGTTCACAACAGTTATCACAACTCGCATCTTGACTGTCTGAATTCAGGCTTCCGCAGTGAATTTCAACAAAAAGGACCACATCCACACATTCACGCAAATGAGAAACATAAACGAATATAAGAAACACCCGTGCATGGCATTTATCGATTACGAAAAAGCATTTGACTCTGTGCAAATACCTGCAGTACTGGAAGCTATCTGAAGACAGGGAGTAGAGGAGATATGTTGTAAAATATTAGAAGATATATACGAAGATGGGACAGCAACCATCAAGCTCTACACGGAAACCGATAAAATAACAAAATTGAAAGAGGGTTAGACAGGGCGATACCATCTCACCAAATCTGTTTGCAACCTGCCTTTGGGGAAATATTCAAAAGCTAGAATGGAACGGAAAGGTATCAAAATAGGAGACAAATACCTAAACAATCTAAGATTTGCTGATGATATTGTTCTCTTCAGTGAATCTGTAAATGAAATGCAGCAACTAATAAACGATCTGAATAGAGAAAGTCTGAAAGTCGGACTTAAGATGAACAAGAAAAAGACTAAGATCATGTTCAACAACAGAGTTCAATTCGAAACAGATATATATACAAGGCGAAACGCTAGAGGTAGTGGATAAGTATATATACCTAGGACAACTCGTACGGGACAAAAAACATCTAGCGAAGAGGAAATTAAGCGACGCTTTCAGTCTAGGCAGACACAGTAGCACATAAGGGGCCCCTTTGTCATTTGTTTAAAAAGAAAGTCTTTAACCAATGCATCCTCCCATTTATGACCTAAAGGATTAGAAACATGGGCTACAACCAAATTACTAGAGAGGAAACTAATAAGTGCCCCGAGAGGGATAGAGAGATTGATGCTGGGAATTAGCCCAAGAGATCAGATGAGGGGGCGTGGATCAGGGAACACACAAGAGTGGAAGATAAAACTGGGAGCATCAAAAAAAAAAGGCAATTTACAGGTCATATATGTCGGAGACAGGACGATAGAAGGACAAGGAAAGTAACGGACTGGGCTATAGATAATATAAAGAGGACAAGGACCAGGCTAATGGACAAGACAGAAATAACAAAATTTGGGGGCAAGACTGGAAACAGAAAACACAAGGACAGACAAAGTTGGAAAAAAGGGTTGGGAGAGGCCTACGTCCTGCAGTGAATCGATTGGGCTGCTGCTGATGATGATAATTAGGCATATATATATATATATATATATATATATATATATATATATATATATATATATATATATATATTTTATATATACAAACAAACACATATATATTTAAAAACCCATATATATTTATATATATGCATATATATTTTATATATATATATATAATATATATTATATAAAAATATATATATATATATATATATTGATAGATAGAAGATAGATATTAATATGGTATAGTGCGCTCGCCTCCCAAGAAATTGAAATATACAATACATATATATGTATGTATACAAACATACATACTTTATATATATATATATATATATAATTATATATATATATATATATATATATATATATCTATATACATATATACATATATATATATATATATATATATATATATATATATATAAAATATATATACAATTATACATATATACATATATACATATATAATATATACATCATTAAGACTTCTGCAGGCCTCCTCGTGGCCACCCATGGGTAACTGGGTACCTTGCGGTCCCAGGTAAATCTGTGGGGGATCTCGGAGCAGCAGGAGGCCCCAGAGGTACGGAGTTATGGCCCCCGGCGTGTGGAAAACGCTCTGGCTTGTACCAACTCCGCCCCCTAGCCCCCCGGGGGGAAAATGGGGGGCGGCTCGGGGGAGGTGGGGCTTGCCAGTCCTCCTCCCCCCAGAGTGACGCTCTGGCAACGTCTTGGAAAAATGGAAATGCGGGGGAGGGGTGTTGTCCCTCCCACCCAGCAAGTAAGGCGGGCTGGGGGCCCCCCGCTGGGAGGGCAAATGTCGGGGTGCAGGATTGGAGCGAGAGTTACTCGTCCGCCGCGCCCCGGCAGGCGCCAACCCACCATGAAGCTTGTGGGGAAAAGCCCCGGGAAAACCCCACAGGTGGATAGGCGGTCCCACAGCCTCCCGGGACCCCCTTTATTGGGGCTGTGTTGGTGGGGGCGCAGAGGTGGCGTGCACCCGGAGTGACACCCGAGGTTTAAACCCTCAGGGTGCTTTCCGGGTAGGCGCTTGGAACATCGGTCCTTGCGGCATGATGAGCGGTTCCCTCTGCTATCGCGGGAATTGAAGCGACTGGGAGTTGAGGTGGCTGCCCTCTCAGAGGTGAGAAGACCGGGTAGCGGCACGATCAGTGTGGGTGGTTACACCTACTACTGGTCGGGCCGCAGCGATGGTCACCACCTCCAGGGTGTAGCCATAGCCATCTCCAGTCGACTTCAGCCTGCGGTAGTCGAGGTGACACGGTTGATGAGCGTATCAGGGCATTGAGACTGAAGCATGCTTTTGTCTTCATGTCTTTATTGCTGTATAGCTCCTCCCGATGTACATAAAACCGATGTTGAAAGAGGCGTTCTACGCCAAACTCGCATCTGTGGCAGACGATTGCCCCCGGCGAGACATTCGCATTGTTCTGGGCGACTTCAATGCGGTATCCGGCTGTTGGCCCGAGCGGCTACGAGATGTCTGTCGGCCCCCATGGCTCGGGAGCTGATCCCAGCAGCGAGAATAGCCTCCTTCTCCGGGACTTGCTAGGTCCCAGAAAATGAGGATCTCTGGCTCCTGGTACCAGCGCCCCAACTCGCACGCTGGACTTGGTACAGCGATACGGGTACAGTGGCCAGGGATCGACCACATTCTTGTCAGCACGCGATGGAGATCCTCCAGAACTGCAGGGTTTACCGGGGTGCTGAGTTCTGTGGCACCGACCCATAGGCTGCTTGGGGCTACCCTGCGGGTCCACTTCAAAACTCCCAGTCCCTCCAGTGGCCACCCTATGGTGTTTCACTTGGACGGGATAAGGGAGGAGGGTGTGCCCGTGGGTTCGCCCGGCAGTCTCTGACCGATTCTCAGAAACCAGCAACCTGACGGATCCAGTTGCTCTGTGGGAGTCCTTCAAGCGTGAAAACACTCGAAGCAGCTCAGGAGTCCATTGGCGTACGCCCAAGGACAAGGCAGAATACCATCTCCCTGGAGACATTGGGAGGCCACTGAAGCGTGTCGCAAGGCTCGGCTAAATGGGAATAAAAGTCTTGCGTCGTTCCATGGTGCGTAGGGCTCGGACACTGCTGAGAAGGGAAAAGGGAAAACAGTCATCAGGAAATCTTGCTGAGGAGGTCGAAGGCCATTTCTTGGTAAATGACCTTCGCCCTGCCTACCAAGCCCTGAGAAAACTGAACCCAAAGCCTCCTCACAGATGACTGCAGTCCGATCAGCGGGGGACGGTTTCATCTCAGATCATGTTGGGGTTCGTGAACGTTGGGTGAGTATTTTGAACAGTTGTACTAGGTGGATCCTCCACAGTTAGTTTGGATGAAAGCGATGTCTCAGTGCCTGTGCCGGACCCCCCCATCAGCGAGGAACCTCCTACCCTAACAGAGGTTAGGCTGGCGATTCCAAGCTGAAGAGTGGGAAAAGCTGCAGGCATTTTGTGATATCCCTGCTGAACTGCTAAAGGCTGGGGTGAACCTATGGCTGGGGGCCTGCATACAGTCCTGATGCCTTTTGGCAGTCTGGTACCATTCCCCCTGACCTGCTGAGGGGCGTGGTCATCCCTCTCTGGAAGGGGAAAGGGGATCGATGGGACTGTAGCAACTACGTGGCATTACATGCTCAGCATACCAGGCAAGGTTCCCGCTCACATTTTTCTGAAACGGATCCGCAACCACCTACTGAGGCCACCAGAGACCGGAGCAGTCTGGTTTTACTCCTGGCAAGTCCACAATAGACCGTATACTAGCGCTTCGAGTAAATTTTGGAACGCCGTCGTGAGTTTTGGGCGTGGGTTGCTTGCAGCCCTA
>NW_023658858.1:10000-12500 GCF_015228065.2 Penaeus monodon | reverse complement strand
ATGTATTTATGTGTATATATACATATATATATATATATATATATAAAATATATATATAAAAAACATAATATATATACATATCTTCTTTTAAAACGGTGGGTTCATGTCTGAGCCCCCGTGGTCACAGCATGATACTTAATTGTAGTTTTCATGTTGTGATGCTTTTGGGAGTGAGTACGTGGTAGGGTCCCCAGTTCCTTTCCACGGAGAGTGCCGGTGGTACCTTTTTTATCATTCTCTCTATTTATCCGGGTTTGGGACCAGCACTTTGACTTGGGCTGGCTGGTCACCAGTGGCTAGGTAGGCAATCAAGGTGAAGTTCCTTGCCCAAGGGAACAACGCGGCGGTCGGTGACTCGAACTCTCGAATTCAGATTGCCGTCGTGACAGCTTGAGTCCGACGCTCAAACCATTCGGCCCCCGGGCCTTGGCGATCATGGGTTTCCCATGATTTTTTCTTAGCAATTTAGAGCGGTGGTTTGCCATTCCCTTCCCCCCCGGTTTTTTTACGAGTCACCATCTCTATTTACCCGGCACTGACTTGGGCTGGCTTGGCCACCAGTGGCTAGGCAGGCAATCGAGGTGAAGTTCCTTGCCCAAAGGGGAAAAACAACGCGGCGGCCGGTGACTCGAACCCTCGAACTCAGATTGCCGTCGTGACAGGCTTGAGTCCGACGCTCTAACCATTCGGCCACCGCGGCCCCTTATATACATATAACACATATAAATGTTACATACATACATACATACATATATATATATATATATATAAAATATATATATATTATGTATGATGTATATATATATGTATATATATATATGTATGTATGTATGTATGTAACATTTATAGTGTGTATATGTATATAAGGGGCCGCGGTGGCCGAATGGTTAGAGCGTGGGACTCAAGCTGTCACGACGGCAATCTGAGTTCGAGGGTTCGAGTCACCGGCCGCCGCGTTTTTTCCCCTTTGGGAAAGGAACTTCACTCGATTGCCTCCCTACCCACTGGGTGGCCAAGCCAGCCCAAGTCAGTGCCGGGTAAATAGAGATGGTGACTCGATAAAAAAAACCGGCGGAAGGGAATGGCAAACCACCGCTCTAAAATTGCTAAGAAAAAAATCATGGAACCCCATGATCGCCAAAGGGCCCGCGGTGGCCGAATGGTTAGAGCGTCGGACTCAAGACTGTCACGACGGCAATCTGAATTCGAGAGTTCGGGGCACCGACCGCCGCGTTGTTCCCTTGGGCAAGGAACTTCACCTTGATTGCCTACCTAGCCACTGGGTGACCAAGCCACCCCAAGTCAAAGTGTGGTCCCAAGCCCGGTTTTAAATAGAGAGAATGATAAAAAAGGTACCACCGGCACTCTCCGTGGAAAGGAAACTGGGGACCCTACCACGTACTCACTCCAAGAGCATCACAACATGAAAACTACAATTAAGTATCATGCTGTGACCACGGCGGCTCAGACATGAACCTACCGTTAAAAGAAGATATGTATATTATGTATGTATTTATATATATTAATATATATATATATATATAATAGTATTATACACTAAATACATACATGCATATATATATATATATATATATATATATATTTTATATATATATATATATTATACTATATTATATTATATATATATATATATACATATACACAAATATATAACATACATACATACATATATATACATATATAAATACACACACACACACACACACACACACACCCCCCACACACACAACACACACACACCCCACACACACACACACATACATATATATATATTATATATATATATAATATATATATTTTATATATATATATATTATGTATGTATGTATGTATATATGTATGTATGTATATATATGTGTGTTTATGTATATATATGTATGTATGTATGTAGTATGTATGTGTATATATACATTAAATATATATGAATATATATATATATATATATATATATATATATATATATAATATATATATGTGTGTGTTTTGTGTGTGTGTGTGTGTTGTGTGTGTGTGGGGTGTGTGTGTGTGTGTGTGTGTGTTTGTGTATGTGTTCTGTGTGGAATATGACTTTTTATGTTTGTATATTGATCTATGTGTTCAACATTTCATATATGTAAATACTATGCACTACTTTGGGTTTGGTCATTCACCCCTTTTCCTTTGAGATAATCTACTTTAAACGTTCGCAGTAATTTTTGAAAATAAATGTCTCCCCGACTAGGCTACGTAACACAATGTACAAAAAATCGGGTTTAAAAATATTGTAAATGTTTGATTGTTAATTACATTTTCCCCTTAATCTACGTTTGTTATATTATCTCTTTAGTCTCATTCCTTACAACTGCCCCTTACCATAAAATAAATAATTTATATATTCTTCAACTTACCGAGACCTCGGTGTCTGTCGCACGGTCCCTCCATCCCGCGAGCACCTCTGGTGGTTCTCGCGACTCGACATCCAAAGAACCCTTATCAGCTC
>NW_023658858.1:2500-5000 GCF_015228065.2 Penaeus monodon | reverse complement strand
TGTCCAAGTGAAACACCATAGGGTGGCCACTGGAGGGACGGGGAGTTTTGAAGTGACCCGCAGGGTAGCCACAAGCAGCCTATGGTCGGTGCCACAGAACTCAGCACTCCGGTAAACCCTGCAGTTCTGGAGGATCCTCCATCGCGTGCTGACAAGAATGTGGTCGATCTCCTTGGCCACTGTACCCCTATCGCTGTACCAAGTCCAGCGATGCGAGTTGGAGCGCTGGTACCAGGAGCCAGAGATCCTCATTTCTGGGACCTAGCAAAGTCCGGAGAAGGAGGCTATTCTCGCTGCTGGGATCAGCTCCCGAGCCATGGGGGCCGACAGACATCTCGTACCGCATTGAAGTCGCCCAGAACAATGCGAATGTCTCGCCGGGGGCAATCGTCTGCCACAGATGCGAGTTTGGCGTAGAACGCCTCTTTCACATCGGTTTTATGTACATCGGTAGGAGCGTATACAGCAATAAGAGACATGAAGCCAAAAGCATGCTTCAGTCTCAATGCATGATACGTCATCAACCCGGGGTCACCTCGACTACCGCAGGCTGAAGTCGACTGGAGATGGCTATGGCTACACCCTGGAGGTGGTGACCATCGCTGCGGCCCGACCAGTAGTAGGTGTAACCACCCACACTGATCGTGCCGCTACCAGGTCTTCTCACCTCTGAGAGGGCAGCCACCTCAACCCCCAGTCGCTTCAATTCCCGCGATAGCAGAGGTAACCGCTCATCATGCCGCAAGGACCTGATGTTCCAAGCGCCTACCCGGAAAGCACGCCTGATGTTAAGCCTCGGGTGGTCACTCCGGGGTGCACGCCACCTCTGCCGCCCCCACCAACACAGCCCCCGATAAAGGGGGTCGGCAGGCTGTGGGACCGCCCTATCCACCTGTGGGGTTCCCGAGGGCTTTTCCCCACAAGCTTCATGGTGGGTTGGCGCCTGCCGGGGCGCAGGCGGGACGAGTAACTTTTGCTCCAATTTCCCGCACCCGACATTTGCCCTCCCAGCGGGACCCACAGCCCGCCTTACTTGCTGGGTGGGAGGGACAAAAACCCCTCCCCCCAGCATTTCCATTTTTCCAAGACGTTGCCAGAGGGCATTCTGGGGGGAGGAGGACTGGCAAGGCCCCCCCTCCCCCGAGCCGCCCCATTTCCCGGGTGGCTAGGGGGAGGAGTTGGTACGAAGCCAGAGCGTGTCCACACGCCGGTGGGCCATAACTCCGTACCTTGGGGCCTCCTGCTGCTTTCCCAGATCCCCACAGATTTAGCCTGGGACCGCAAGGGGACCCAGTTACCCATGGTGGCCACGAGGAGGCACTGCAGAAGTCTTAATGATGTATATATGTATATATGTATAATGTATATATGTATATATGGGATATATATATAATATATATATATATATATATATATATATAATATTTTTTTAAAAATATATATTATATATATATATATATATTACATACATACATACCCTGTGTATATATATGTATATATATGTAATGTATATTATATATATATTATATAATATATATTATATATATATATATATATATATATTATATATATATATATGTATGTAGTTTGTATACATACATATATATGTATTGTATATTATCAATACTTGGGAGGCGAGCGCACTTTTACACCATATATCTATATCTATCTATCTATCTATCAATATATATATAATATAATTATATTATATATATATATATATATATAATATATAATATATATGCATATATATACATATATATGTATAATAAATATATATGTGTTTGTTTGTATATATATATATATATATAATATATATAATATATATATATATCATATATATATATATATTTTATATATATTATATATGCCTATATTATCATCATCAGCAGCAGCCTGAATCGATTCACGCAGGGGCGTAGGCCTCTCCCAACCTTTTCCACTTTGTCTGTCTTTTGGGTTTTCTGTTTCCAGTCTTGGCCCCAAATTTCGTATTTCTGTCTTGTCATTAGCCTGGTCCTTGTCCTCTTTATATTATCTATAGCCCAGTCCGTTACTTTCCTTGTCCTTCTATCGTCCTGTCCCGACATATATGACCTGTAAAATTGCCTTTTTTTTTTGATGCTCCCAGTTATTTCCACTCTTGTGGGGTTCTGACCACGCCGCCCTCATCTGATCTCTTGGGCTAATTCCCAGCATCAATCTCTCTATCCCCCTCTGGGCACTTATTAGTTTCCTTCTAGTAATTTTGGGTTTTAGTCCATGTTTCTAATCCATAGGTCATAAATGGGAGGATGCATTGGTTAAAGACTTTTTTTTTTAAAACAAAATGACAAGGAGCCCCTTAGTGTGCTACGTGTCTGCCTAGACTGACGCGTCGCTTAATTTCTCTTCGCTAGATGTGTTTGTCTGTACGAGTTGTCCTAGGTATAATATACTTATCCACTACCTCTAGCGTTTCGCCTTTTATATTTTATCTGTTCGAATTGAACTCTGTTGT
>NW_023658857.1:61055-73555 GCF_015228065.2 Penaeus monodon | reverse complement strand
TATGATCGTATTTTTAAAAAAGTCAGAATTACAGAGCAAGAACGCTTCATAATATTATGTATTATAGGCAATGGCTACGTGGCAGGCCGGCACCAAGCATTGCAAGTGTTATGAAGAATGGAAATATTTTATTATAACAATACTCCAATAAGTAAACTTAGTACACAATCCTTGTATAAGCAAAGGTGTTAGTATAGTAGTAATCAATGATGGAGACGCTCAAGCCCGCTGAAGGTCAGTGCATAAAATGATTCTAAAAAATGATCAGCTGGCTGGTGGAAGAAATTGCGGGCTCTTTGGAGATATAATATGGATAGAGAGGTGAGATTTTATTTGAATTCCGCTAGTACAGAATAACTAGTTATAGCCCACGAGCGATTGTTCGCTATACACACCGGTCTAAGACACTTGTACTAACGGTGGTTTTGACGTCAAGTACAGAAGTAACACACTAACCATAAGTTGACTACACTTTTGCTGAACCTAGTGAAATGGAATAAGTTGGTCATAAAAAGTAAGTGCAAGCCAGATTAACGCTGGTGCCGAGGCTGCGAACAGTGACCACGGTCAACTACTAACGTATATGCGGACTTTCTTTTAAAAGAAACTGCAGACTAAAGGATGGGAGGGGCGTCCAACGCCACCGTCTAAAAGCTTGACTAAAAAAAAACTCTTGATAACAATTACAGAATTACAGTGGTCAAACAAATTTGAATTACTATCAATCAAATGTGACAGATGATAGAAACTAACCTAAATGAGTTGTGGGAGAGGATTAGAGAATTACAGAACATCTCTGTGTATTGCATGCTTAAGGAAGAACTTCTCGGCCAAAAAGTAAAATCAGACAAATTCCGCTTTTCGCTTGGATGTCTGAAGGAAGCACCTTAAGTTTGAAACTTGAAACCAAGAAGTTATGCCTAATAGGTGTCAAAGGTTATGCAATAATCCTAGTTGAAGAAGTGAGTTTACAAAATACAAAATAGCATTTTAAAGATTCAGAAGATTATTGCATAAGAGTTATTTTTTAAATTAGAGAAAAAATATTTAAATGAAGCATTGCCAGGAGAATTATAACTGTTCTATTGCAAAGAAGTACATTCCTAAAGAACTCTATCTACCAGGGAGTAGGTGCTAAACATCAGGGCAACTGAAGCATTTATAACCTACAATGGACCAACGTATTCAAAACTGATAGATGAGAGCTTGTTTATATTGATTGGGAAATATGAAGTCAACAAGATAGATGGAATGTGCAATATTGTTCGCAACCTATGACAAAATAAAGAAGATTTAAAGATGCTAAAACAACATTAAATTAGTTACTGTCAATGTACTATGCGAAGATGATACCACGGCTTGCGCTTACATGTCTAGACGAAGATTATAAAAGCCATAAAAGTTAATTAAGGAGCAATGAACATAGAGCCCTTGGAATAGGATGAAGATATAACAGGGCTAGTAATCTAGATCAAAAGTTAATGCTGGGGGCAGAAAGTGTTGTATAGAGCTTCTAGCAAACTTTCGACAAATTAATATGAGTAATGAAAGAAGATGGCCAAGTTAGACTGGTAAATTGCGGGGCAGTCTTTGACTCCATATGGGCACCATAATCAAAGGTGATGCGAGGCTACTCGAATGGCTAACACATAACAGGACCTAATTGCATAATAATTTCACTAGCAGCAAATTTTTGAAGAAAAATTATTGGGCTGAAAAGAATAGAATGTTGAAGTTATAGAGTAAGTACATTTAGCAGACGAACAGCAGGTTTTGCTCACTGCTCCCTGTGAAGAATGGTTAACCAGGCGGGCTATGAAAAAAAAACACGAGTATTCTAAATGCTGAAATTGATCATAGTAGAAAAACAGGAGAACTATTAGAATAGTTACTCTATATACCTGTGTTTCTATTCGATTACTGCTTAAAGGCTTTTGATACTGTTGATGCACGATGTAGGTATCCTCTGAAATTAACATGGAGCTTATGAAAGTTTGCCAAATACATTCATCATGCAACTTAAATATAAATATGTCGGCTATGTATGAGCAACAACTAAGCAATCTGTATAGGAACCACTTTATGGGTTTACTACAGGAGTATGGTTCCAAAAGTTCATATACTGAAAGGGAGTGCGACAGGGTTTGGGCATCTATGCTCTCCTGGCACGCTTTTGTAAATATTAGATAGTTCTGCATAACAATATGAGAAGATGCCCTGAGAGAATTTTGAAGGATCCTGTAGTATGTTGGAGATACGAAATATCATAATCTTAATATATGCCGATGATATAGTTTTAATTGCCAGCATTTATCATTTGAACTATCAACAACTTACTAGATAAAGTTAGTTAGAATGCAATGGGCGACAAGGTCTGTTTGTTTTCTTAATGCCTAGAGTAAAGACTATAGATAGCATGAAATTCGAAGATTAACGGCCAATGAACGATGTATGCACATGTTAGGCAATCCATGAGAGTGGTTGGTGAAATAATGTTGAAAAGTATTTGCAGGGCTATCGTTGGAGGTCTGTTTTTTGAGACATAATGCATGATGATGAATTCGACGACAGAGATTAATAAAGGGTAAGAAGTTAGGCCCTGTATTGCATAAAAATGGCTCTAGGGAAAGAAAATAAACAAAAAAAAAGAACAGTTGCTGCTGATCTTAATATCATCTGGTTAAAGACAAGGCGTATTATCTTAGGCGGTTTATCAATAGTGCATGAGGTCGTATATGTAACTTCATTAGTTTTCCCAAATTGCATCTATATGGTTCTGAGTGTTTGAGGCTTAAGGTAAGTATCGAAAGAATAGGTGAGGATCATTATTAGTTTTGAAATTGAGTGTTAGGGCACGACGTAGTTACTACGTGTATTATACTGACGCAGAATAGAGAAAACTGAATGATGAAGTGCCTGAGAGAACTAGTATTTAAATTGTAAAGACCGGCTGTTGGACTTTATCCATTGAACAAAAGGAGAAAACTAATAGTTTATTGGTGCGTAGTGATGAAAAGTGAAAGTATTGGAGAAATAACTTGGCTGACAGAGGATGGTGATAGGATAAACTGAGAGGAAGTTAGGCACAAAGACGGAAGTTACAAGACTAAGGCAACAACATCTAAAGATTATTTGCGGGTGCTGTCACACCGGGGATAGGTACCTATCTAGTGGAATAAAAAGCGCAGATGCGAATTGATGTGGGCGAAGGATGGTGGAGAGGTCCAGCGGCTGGCTCATAACATGACATACCTTATTGATAGTGAGATATGGTATAATATAGTAGTATACCCCGCATTAGGTTTTCGCTGGAGAATTGCTTGCATATGGTTCTGAGATGTTTGGGTGCTGAGAAGTGATAGCTATAGTTTAAAAGATCAATAGTTTTGATGTGGTGTTACCAGGAGCGAGTAGCTAACTATTAAGCTGGTAGCATAAGAAAACGAATGATGAAGTGGCTGAAGTGATAAATATAATTGTAACGTTTAGCCTCAAGGCTGTGGTAGCGGATCTTGTTAACAAAAAGGAAACTATAAATTTTATTGTGTCAAGATGTGAATGAGAATAAAGGTATTAGAGAAGTAAAACGATTGCACTACGCTAGCGGGGCCGCTGGCTTGGGCTAGGGCCTAGGGGCCCATAGTCAGTGGGCCAGGTGGCGCGCAGAGTAACTGCTGGGGGACCAATAGATAATAATATATTTGATGGTCAGCATTCATGATTAAACTTACCGGCGGAGGGGCTAACGGCAAACCACTTTCGCTCTAAATTGCCAAGTAAAATTCAGCGGGAATAAAAAATCCATGATCGTGGCTCACGTCCTTGTGGGAGCATGGGCCTTTGATATATGAAGAGATTATATATAGTATAAGTATATATAATATTAGTATTAGTTAGTATGATGATTGATATTATAATATAATAATAAATATATAAAGATTTATAGTGTGTGTGTGTGGTGTTTGTCGTGTGTGTGTGAGTGTGTGTGTTTGATTGTTTATTATGTGTGTTTTTATGTGTGTGTGTTCGTGTGTTTATGTGTGTGGTTTGTGTTTTGTCGTGCATGGTGTGTGTGTGTGTCTGCGTGTGTTTGTTTGTGTGTAGTATGGCGTGAGTGTTTTGTGTGTATGTGATATGTATGATATAGATCACAGTATATATATTGCAGCTTAGATCTTGACAGGCGCAGGCATAGAAGCTTACGTAACACACTTTAGCAGGCGACATTCACACTACTACACACCACACGAGCACACTAACATCACACAGCTACACCAGCACAACACACAGCACACGACTCACGACACACATGCTACACACGAGCACACATATTATAATTAATTATATATATTACTATGATACTATATATAATATATTATATATGATGTGATTTGAATTAAGACACAAACACATAGCACCACACTGACACACTACATAATGCACATGAGCACACACACTACACAGCACAAGGCACTAGCAGCACACCACATGCATCGCGACAGCATAGTCATACAACTACATGTAGCTACACCCACATCTACAGCATGAGCATACAACAACACTGAGCTCTTTCATCAGGCTATAGTCTACAAAAGACAGGCAAACACACACACACCGGCAGCAGCCACACTATTAGCTATCTACAGTCACGCACACATATACACACTACATACAGCACACTATATATATATTTATTGATATAATTATAAGGTATAGTGATATAATATGATTATGTATAGGGTCTCTACAGTCCTTCGTCTCTCAAATATATGGTAAGATGCACATTATGATGATAATATAAAAACATAATGAGTAGTATATTAATCAGTCTATGAAGCCGAATATATAGCATATATATGACTAATCATATGATATCTTCTGTCTTTCAAGTGCCCTGTCCCACAAGAGGACGTTGGCTGATCATGGATTTTCCATGATTTTCTGGGGCATTATTTTAGAGGGCGGATGGTTTGGGTCCGTTGGCCTTCGCAGGCCCGGTTGTCTTTTTATTGCGGAGTCACCATCTCTTTATTACCCTATTCTGGACGCGGTCACTGCCTGACTTGGGCTGGCTTTGCCACGGCCGAGTGGCTTAGGTAATGCAATGCGTAGGTGAGATGTTCCTTTGCCAAGGGTTATAACTAACGCGGTCCAAGGCCGGTGCAATCGAACCCTGCGAACTCGAGTATTGGCCGTTCGTGACAGTCATGAAGTCTGATGGCTGCTAGGACCATTTTAGTGCGGAGCGCTTACCGTCTGGCCTAGGAAGAGTACTCACTATTCAGTTCACTAGATAGATAGAGCGATGCTCATAGCTTCTGCTTATTACTTGGAGCGGCGCGCGTGCTGGTTCAGTTCAATATTCTTACTTCGTCTTTGTTTTTGCTTTCTTTTTCTGGCTCTTTCAAGGATCGCTTCTGATGTGCGAATGCAGATATTTCTCAGTTTCTTCTGAGCTTTGCAGGCAGGGCTTGCTTGCGCCTGCTGGGTACGCAAGTTAAGTCCAAGCGCGCTTCCTCTCAGTCGTACGTGGCTGCTCTCTTCTCGCTGCCGACAGGTCGCGGTACGTGAAGTACCCTGGCAGTGCTGAGTGTTGTAGCGGCAGCTCAAGTCATGAGAACTGAGCTGATGCAGCTCTCTTTACCCTCTTGGCCGTGTCTTGCTGTAAGGCGTTCAGGCTCTGAGGGCCCGGGAGAGGAGCTTGCCGGTCCAGTCGATCGAGCTCTGACGGCGGGCAGAACCGCTGTCCTTTTCGGGAGTAGGGTAATCCTCCTATGCTCGGACGATTTGGGGGTTAGGCTGGAGGCTTCTTGTTCTTTTGGGAGGGGCAGAAACCTTGATTTCTAGACGGAGAGTCTGAGCTGAAACCTCTTCGGCATGGGGTCCTCTTCAGGTGGGCAGCTGAAACGCTCTGGGTTCCCCATCGTCAGAGTGCTAAAACACTGGCTGTGGTGTTACGTGATTGCATAAGCGTACGAGAGGAGCCGGTGGCCTATGGGCTCTTAGGGCTCGGGGTCGGAACGCTGATAGACGAGTGCGGACGGGCACCGACGGCGACCTATTCACACGAGCAACGAGGAGAGTGCGCAGTTTAAGCAAAGCGATTGCCTGCCTGGGGGCGGGATACCGGGGGCAGGATGGCGGCGCGGCCAGTTATTATTGGCGATCTCGCGTGGCTTGGCTGCTCAAGGTATTTTCTTTTAGGTTTGTCTTGCAGGAAGGAAAGTATGGCTGAGGTGTAACCTCGGCAGACTGTGGCAATACAAAGGAGGCTACAGCATAAGTTGATGGGTGCGATTACTAATGGCATACATATAGCTATATATATATATAGTCTTTATTATAATATAGTATATTATAGTAAATAGCCATAATAGTATATAGTAATATATACTCGATATAATATATATATTGAATATATACATACTTATTGTATATAAATATAGACTATATATGATATTAGATATACTAGGGTATAGGCACACACTACATACATGCGATGTATACAATACATACCAGAAACACATCTTTTACACAAAATTCACAGCACACACATACATTTTACACACACTACCAACATGCACAAGCATACAGCATATAAAACATCGTAAAGCACACACATATAAATAGCACAAGAATCACACACATACACACACGACGCATATAAATAATTCTATGATATTAGTATACGTTATAGATATAATATTATAATAATATTAAATATATAGTAGTGATAGTATAGTTATAGTATATAAATTTATATGTGTGTATGTGATATGTGATGTAGTTTGTGTTATATGTGTATGTGTAGTGTGTGTGTCTCGTGTGTGTATGTGTGTGTGTGTGTTGGTAAAGTAGTCCTTAGATATAGCGGTGGAAGAGTGGCTGCCGCGCAGGTTAAAAGCCAAGGGTGATTAAGTAGGAGGCTATTTATATGAGTTATGCCTGTACCTAAGTAATTACGAAAGGTAGATATCAGGACGCCCCGCTGGCTCACGAGCATGCGCGCGGGCAGATGCGTGCGCACATACGGTGCGCTCGGCGGCGGTATCGTGTGTGTGCACATAATTTGAGCTAGAATTATGCTAAATCAGGCGCCGTCGGCCTAGCACGCACAGATTCGATGTGCGAGTGGGGTCACTGTGTGCCGACTGCACGCGCCGGGCGCTTGGGGGCGGGGGGGGGGGAAGTCGGCGTGTGTGAGCTTTGAGGGGGTGCATTCTGATTTGCTCATATATTCTGGTCACCTTTGTACGCGTGTACGAGTGCTCTGCGGAGGGGTCGATGTATTATTAGTGTTACTGCACGCGAGTACGTTCAACTATGTCAGGGAGGTATACGAACTGGGCCTCAACGAATACAACTCGATCGCAAACCCTCGCCTAACGAATGATCGCAGCTGGCCCAGTGCGCGGTGGGTTATGGCTGGCGTCGGGGGCAAACTCCAGCTAAGACGTATGAACCAAGACAATTATTTATGCTGAATGGGAATGAAGAATAAAAGAGCAGTTCAAAATTTTGCATTGGTTATAGCTTGTACTATCGGTTATGGTTTTGTGGCTCGGTAACTTTGCTGTCGTAGCCATTATACCCTTAAACAATCTTTTGGAGTCCTAAGAAGTACAGAATTTTATATGGATGATCGGTTGAATGTCTAGAGAGTTCTTTCAATTAGGAAGTTAAGTAGTTAACTTCTATACGTGTGAACCGTGTTGAGGTCTCCAGCTATTTTGATAAGGACGCTTTTGAGCGCCTTCGCAGAGTTAGTATGCCTTAAGTTGGACTGTGGGGGCTGGCAGGATCAGTTTTGTTGGCAGGGCTAGGGCAAGAACCTGGGCAGGCTCCACTACAATTGCCTGCTAACATGGCTTCTGGTCGTATAGTTCAAGCCGTCATCCTAAGACGCATCTAGCAGTCAGGTTCGAGTCGAGAAGGAGGCTGCCGACTCTTTCTCATGGCTCTTTGAAAATTATTCGGGTGTATTTCAGCTGGCACGGCGCAATATGAGCGAGTGATGCGTAAGTCTTCTAGTGTATCATCTAACACCAGTACCTTTCCCGACTTCAGTTTGTGACGGAAAAATGAGAATACAAAAACCAATCGTCTTACGAGATGGTACTTCTGGGGGGCGTTGCAGGACCATTTACAATCTAGTGAGGCTTAAATGCACTTGTCGAGGGTCGTAATAGAGAATAATAGCGGATAGTCTTTCCAGGACATATAGGTTAATGACTTTATAAAACTGGCTCGATGGTTTATTGGCTAATAATCGGTCCTTTACACATATACGGAAGGCTCTACTTTGCTAAAGCCTTGTAAATAGCGTTTCAGCGATATTTTGATATCCCCGTTTTTGCATGTGATCAAGGCTGTTTTTGAACAGTTCTGGGTATGAGGTAGTGACGGGTGGGTTTAGCTTGCGGACTAATAGGGCACTTCTAGGGTGCTTTAATGATATATTAATGAATTTTGTAGAAAAAAATATGTCAAGAGCTAATGGTATTGATACCATATACTTCTCTCCAAATAAGAAATTAACACATAGTTAAATACGGTGTCTGCTTTAAGTGGCAGCTAGCACTAAGATTCGGCCGTACTATGCGTTTAGTGCAGTGGGGAGCAGCTCAGTTGTTGGCGCTTACTTTGCATGACGTTGCGCCTGGCCTGCGCGTGTGCGCGTTAGAGGGGGCTAATTTGCTATAGATTCTAGTCCCAATAGAACTCTAGATACAGGTAGTGGTATGGACGCCCTCAATGGCTGATGAATGAATGTAATGAGAAAGGTTAGCATGATTCGGTAATAATTATTTGGGATTATTGCGCCAGACGGGGCTGGCTCACACGCGGCAGTACTGTAAGGGCATCTTTTATGTTTAACTTTTCGCGCCTAGTTCCGAGTCACTAATCTGTTATAAAGTTGCGAATTAAACCTTTGTTTATTGTGTATTCAAGTTTAGATTATCCGAGTGATCTCCGTCCTTATTATTAGTAAAGTTACTTAGATTTTAGCGAAAGAATACATGGCTCCGTACAAATGAAGTTGAATGGAAAGTGATGAAGACGAAATGATAATGAGTGGTAAGGCTATAATGAGCAGATAAAGATGAATTCATTAGTGTAAAAATTATTATAACAGCTCATTACACCTGAGATGTATACAGCTGTGTATGGTATGAGTATAGTATGGGTGCATTGTATGGGTGTATTATATTTATATATTGTAAATTAAACTGTATATTATATTATATATTTCGTCTGTATTATGTTTATTTATTTTTATGCGTATCTATCTTATCTAGGCTATCTATCTATCTATCACTATCTTAGTCTTTATCTATATATTAGTATACTATATATTATAATAATAGTTACTAATATATATAATAGGTACTAACTGCCATCATCTATGGCTTTAACGGTTGAGTTAGGCTTCATTGTCTGACTAGCGGCCGGTGGTCAGCAAGCATGATTAACTCATATTGCTAGTCTTTTGCACCGTTGTGGCTAGGCTTCCTCTTTTCCCTAGTCTGGAGTAGTATCCGGTGTTTTACCAGTTTTTTTTGAGTTGAAGGTTTTTTTATTTTCTTTGGGGGGTTAGGGGGGGGGGGGGGGGTTCTTTTTGTATTATGGCATTAATCGTATAATAAATTAAATGAGTAGTATCATTTATACTAATTATATAGTTATTATACTTACTAACTATATAGAAAAATCATATTTCTTGGGGGCTTCGCGGATGGGCCCGAAATGGTTAGGAGGTGGGAGCTGTCGGACTCAAGTACATGTCTACGACGGCGATCTAGAGTTCGTAGGGTTTCGAGTCTACCGGCCGGCGGCGTTGTTCACGCGGCTCTTGGGGAATGATGAACTTCACGTGCTCGATTGGCCTACGCTAGGCCTACATAGGGGTGGGTCGAGTGCGAGAGCCTAGCTCCTAGTCTTAGTACAGGTCGCCTAGTAACTGGGTCTAAATATAGATAAGTGTACGTGTCTGATTTATAAAGTAAATAAATATAAAAAAAACAAAATAAAGAAACACGCCGGGGGCGGAAGGCAACGGCACCTACCCGCTCTAAATTGCCAGCAAGAATCTATGGAGATTTGATCCATGATTCCGCCAACAGTCCTGTTGTAGGACAAGAGGGCTTATGCATGAGTATACGTGGTACGGTCTGCCTAGTTTCTGTATTCCACGGAGAGTCTGCTGGTGTTAGCCGTTTTTTGTTAAGGTAATCTAATTCTCTTCATATTTATCCGGATTGAGACGCACCTGCGGCGGCGATCGCGTGTGTGCATAGATGCATCCCACGCCCATTCACGCTATCCTATGCACACTTGCAGCTGATTTGTGTGCGTATGTGTTGTATTATATACTATACTTAATGATATATATATTATATATATATTATTTACTATATGATTATTATTTACTATCTACTATATGGGATTTTTTTTTTGGCTTATCTTGGATTTCTTTTTTAACGGTAGGTTCATGTTGAGTCCGCCGTGGTCTACAGCATGATTACTTAATTGTGAGTTTTCTGATGTTGTGATCCTCTGGAGGGTAGTACGTCTTGTAGGGTGCCCCAGTTCCTTTTCGGCAGGGCGGAGAGTGCCGTGTTACGCTCTTTGATAGGTAATCATGTCTGCTCTATTCTATGCGGCGGGCTTGTGGCCGTCTAAGCTACGTGACTTCGGGGCACTGGCTTGGCGGCGTACCTGGCAGTGTCTAGATGGAGTAGCAATCGCGGTTGAGAGTTCCTTGCCGCCAAGGAACACTACGTCGCCGGCCGGCCACTCCGAATCCTCTGCGAAGCTCAGTTATTGGCGCGTGCTGGGCAGTTCTTGAGTTCCGATGGTCTAGACGTACGCACTCGGCCATTCGCAAGCGAGTCCTATCTTCTGCGTTTCGTAAATGTCTGATCATGGCGCCAAGACAGGGCGGAACTCGGATAGCATAGAAATTTATAGGGCGGCTCACTTAGTTCGTGGAACACCAGCATCGTGATGGGGGCTAAAAATATGCATGCATACTTAGGAACAGATAATGACTCAAAAGCTTAGGTGAGTGTGGATATCTCATGACGGATGAAAGCTTCTGCAACGGCGGTGGCCGTCAATTCTGTAAGTTCTAAGATATCTCGTGTCCAAGCTACTTCTTCCTTCTGTTTCGACCCATACTTGGCGTGACTATTATCACTTCATTTTCATGAATATAAAATTCGCGTGCCTCCTCGCTGCTAGGTCGATAGCTTCATAGGTGCCAGAGCTAGGGCGATTTCGTGCGATCCGTCGTGTAAGATATGTATTCATCGCGCGCAGCGTAGGGCCAGGCTCCCCACCTCTACACTAAACATGGTCGCGTAGTCGACTCATCTAGCAGTGATGGTTCACGCTAGGTCGTCCCATTCAGCGGATATTTTGAAATCTTCAATGTGATGAATTAATTTTAACTGGCTTATAAAGTTTCACCTGTACGCTGTCGGATGCGTGCTTCCAATAATTAATTTATGTAGGGTGTGTATACATCATGTAAAGTCAAAATTTTAGCTCCTGTGGGCTAGCTTGTGAGGGGGGTTCTTTTTTGTTGGGTCTTCATGGAACCTACTAATTATACTCTAACTTCCTCTGTATTATGGATCACATATCCACGTCTTTTGCCGATATGACGGTCTACTGTTTAAAAAAACATACATACAATCTACACTTATTCGAAAATAATGGTCGTTAAGAGTCTATCAGGATAGGTCATTGAGGTGTTGTCGCTATATAGTATTTTAAGCGTGGCAGTTAAAATAGTAGCAAAATGTCCATAGGCGTCTTAAGTATTACAATCTAGTCTTTGTCGATTATCATCTAATTATGGGCTTTATAGCAATTGTGGCCATTGGAACTCTAAAGATCTAGTCAATTAGCGATACTCTCATCCAGGCTTAAACTTGCCTGCCTATTCGATAGCTATTGCAGATGTGGTAATCAGTTACATATGATGATAGACCAGTGCTCAAACAGGAAGGTTGTCCTTTCGCGCCTGCACGTGAGGGTCGTCACGTAGGGCGTCATCAGATTATAATTCCTGATAGGTGCTGATGGAATCACGTCCTCCTTGCCGAAAACGGACCGCAGTCGTTGCGCGGAGTAGATTGTCTATATATCTGTATATCTACAGTTATATATTTATTAGATAATATAGTAGTTTGATAGGTACTATATATATACTATACTGAGATCATATATTATATGTATACTTTATATAAGAAAGCTTAGAAGAGACGGCAGTTAGAGGTGTATGGAATAGATGATGTAGAGAGAGACAGGAAGAGTACAGACAGACTTAGGTTAGTAGAGAGAAGACAGATTAGACAGGAGAACGAGTTAGAGTTTAGCTAGGAGTACAACAGACTGATAGGTGCGAGGAGAGTTTAAACAACACCTCCACTGTCTCTCTCGTCTATTTCAGCTACATTTGCTCTCATTAATGTGAGCGAGGTCGAGAGAAG
>NW_023658857.1:53555-56055 GCF_015228065.2 Penaeus monodon | reverse complement strand
TGGCGAAAGGATGGTGGAGAGGTCCACGGCTGCTCAAACAGGGAGCATACCTTTTATTGATGATGATATATTTATATTTATGTAACATATATATTTATATTTAAATATATATATTATATAAATATAAATATACATATTATATAAATATATATATATTATATAAATTATATATATATATATATATGTATATGTATGTATGTATGTTTTATATATATATATATATATATATATATATATATACATATATATATATATATATATATATATATGTATATGGGCCGCGGTGGCCGAATGGTTAAAGCGTCGGACTCAAGACTGTCACGACGGTAATCTGAGTTCGAGGTTCGAGTCACCGACCGCCGCGTTTTTTCCCTTAGGCAAGGAACTTCACCTCGATTGCCTGCCTAGCCACTGGGGACCAAGTCAGCCCAAGTCAGTGCCGGGTAAATAGAGATGGTGACTCGGAAAAAAAACAAAAAACACCGGGGGGAAGGCAATGGCAGACCACCGCCCTAAATTGCCAAAAAATCATGGGAAGCCCATGATCGCCAAGGCCGCGGTGGCCGAATGGTTAGAGCGTCGGACTCAAGACTGTCACGACGGCAATCTGAGTTCGAGGGTTCGAGTCACCAACCGCCGCGTTGTTTCCCTTGGGCAAGGAACTTCACCTCGATTGCCTGCCTAGCCACTGGGTGGCCAAGCCAGCCAAGTCAGTGTGTCCCAAGCCGGATAAAATAAGAGAGAATGATTACCTAAAAAAAAAAAAAAAAAAAAAAAAAAAGGAAAAACCGGCACCTCCGGGGAAAGGAACTGGGGACCCTACCACGTACTCACTCCAAGAGCATCACAACGTGAAAACTGCAATTAAGTATCATGCTGTGACCACGGCGGCTCAGACATAAAACCTACCGTAAATGATGATGATACATATGGATATAAATATATATAAATATATATATATATATATAAATATAATATATAAATATAATATAATCAATATAATATAATATAATAAATATGAATAGATAAAAAAAAATAAATAAATAAATAAATGAATAAATAAATAAATAAATAAATAAATAAATGAATAAATAAATAAATATATATATATATATAAAAATCTAAATCAATAACGGTATGCCTCATGTTTGAGCAGCCGTGGACCTCTCCACCATCCTTCGCCACTAAAACTCGATCTTACGCTTTTCTTTCCACTTGTACCATCGACAGCCCGAAATATCTTTGATATTGTCGCTCAGTCTTGTCTTCGGTTTGCCTCTTCCTCTGTTTCCTATCACCATCCCTGTCAGCAAGTTTTTCTCAATACTTTTTTCTTCTCATCACATGACCAATAAACTTTAATTTCCTCCTGTTCAAGATGTCCAACAGCCGGGCTTTACAATTTATTTTTCTCAGCACTTTATCATTCGTCTTCTTCTCTGTCCAGCTAATACGCTGTACTCGTCTATAACACCACATTTCAAAACTCTTGTTCTTTTTCTTGTCTATCTACTTCAGCACCCAACACTCAGAACCATATGATGCAATTGGGAAAAATAATGAGTTCAATAACCTCAGCTTTGTCCGTAAGGTAATGCTTCGGTCTTTCCAGATGTTATTGAGAGCAATTGTGGCGGTTTTTGGCAATGGGAATTCTTCTTTTTATCTCCGGTGAATCATCATATGTATTAGTTAAAACAGCTCCAAGATAAGTGAACTCTTTCACATTTTCCACAATCATTCCATTGATTGTAACATGTTCATCATTGTTCATTGCCGGTATCTTTTAAAACTTCATGATCTTAGTTTTCTTTGGGATTAAGAAACAAGCCAGCCTTTTTGCTTGCTTCTCTAACTTTATCTAGTAGTTGTTGTAGTTCAGTGATACTGCTGGCAATCAAAAATATATCATCGGCGTACCTCAGATTGATATTTTGTATCCTCCAACATCCAATATATATATATATATATATATAAAATATATATTTTATATATATATATGAATAAATAATAAATAAATAAATAAATGAATAAATATATATATAAATAAATAGATAAATAAACATGAATAAATATAATAAATAGATATAAATAACATAATTTAAATAAATCTAATAAATATAATAATAAATGTAATATAATAAATCAGTGTGCCCTGGTTGCGCTCCACACCGCTCCGCTGGGTCCCCCGTCTTGTCCGTTGAACCTGTTGTTTCTTCCGCACAGGACCAGGACCGGCACCGGCTTGGGCTGCCTTGCCCACCCAGTGGCTAAATAGGCAATCGAGGTGAAGTTCCTTGCCCATGTGACCACACACGTACACACACAGACACTACATACACACACATACACACGCACAGACACACATATACACGTGCACACACATTTACACGCACACACTCACACACACACACCCAAAAAAACCCCACACACATTTACACGCACACACACCACAACACACACACACACCAACACCACACACACCACACATGCATTTTCA
>NW_023658857.1:51286-53455 GCF_015228065.2 Penaeus monodon | reverse complement strand
TATATAGTACATTATATATATATATATAATATAAGTATATATATATATATATATATATATATATATATATATATATAACAGACCCATATACCTATATATATATATCATAAATATATATATATAATAAATAATAATAATATATATATATCATATATATATAAGTATATATATATGATAATGATATAGATATATAGATATATAAGATATATATATATATGATATATATAAGATAGATATATATATAATATATATATATAGGCATATATAAATATAATATGCATATATACATTTATATATATATATATATATATATATATAATATATATACATATATATATGTTTATATATATATATATATATATATATATAATATATATATGTATATATATATATATATATATATATATGTATATATATATATATATATATATATATATATATATATATATATCCGTGTGGACCCCGGGGTAGAATAGGTCCAACGTACCCTCTGCGTGTCGTAAGAGGCGACTAAAAGAGGTTGGCGGCAGGAAGGGCATCCGGCCGTAAAAACACCTGCCAAGCCAATACATGATGCGGAGAATCAGGAATGCAGACAGGCCGCTGCAGAGCCTGACCCTCCTAAGGTCGACATCCCACCGCATGTTCACGAGATCGTTCTTGACCCCTGTGAGAGAAATTTCTTGAAACTCTCATTCAAGAGCATTACGGAGACTGTGAACTACAATTTCTCAGCTAAACTGAAATGGAACTGAGATCAATAGTAACTCAACAGTTGTCGGGTAGTTCACAATGTTCCTTTGATCACCTCTCAGAAAGAATTAACTGACTTCAACGACTTGGTGGCCATGATGCGATCCTAGTTCCCCAAGGTACATTCGAAATGTTTTCCAAACATGAAGCTCCCAGCGATTACAATCGATGGGCGGCGGTGAACGGAACGGCCCATGCTCCCTGGACCTTCAGCAAGGAGGACATGGAGACGGCGGGAGTGACGGAAAGGGGGGGGCCCTGGATAGGGCAGATGGGGGAGGAAGACCCCGCACCGGCGCCCCCAGTTGAACTGGGACAAAAGCCGTAGAAAAAAAAGGGAAGATATATATATATATATTTTATATATATATAAAAAATTATATATTATATATATATATTGTGGTGGGGTGTGTGGGGTTGTGTGTGTGGGGTGTCGTTTGGAGAGAGTAAAGAGAGAGAGAGAAGACAGATAAATATATATAAAATACCCCCGCGGTGGCCGAGGGTTAGAGCATCGGCTCAAACTGTCACAAACGGCAATCTGAGTTCGAGGTTCGAGTCCAAAGGGGGCGCGTTGTTCCCCCGGGCAAGGAACTTCACCCCGATTGCCCTCCTAGAAAAAAAGAAATATTTCCCCCCAGAAATCAAACGTATGTTTTTTAAGGGGCGTCCCCCACCGTGGCACAAACCCCGGGGTTTATTAGGAAGGGGATCCCTCAGCAAGGGTGGCAAATGCCCTAATAAACCCTTTAGTAGTGAATTTAGAGAGGGGCCCATGTCCTGCATGGGAAAGAAGGGCGGTTTAAAAAAAAAAAAAAAAAAAAAAAAAAAAAAAAAAAAAAAATATTTTATATATTTTTACATATAACATATATATTTTAAAATATATTAATAATATATATTATATATATAAATAATATATATATTTTATATATTATATATTTTAACATTTTAAAAAATTTTAAAATTTTATATATGTATAATATTTATATAATAAATTAATAAAAATTTAAAAATTACATATATATATATAATAAAATATTTTTTAAATTTGATAATATTAAAATAAACATATATTTAAATAAATATATAATATATAATATATAGATTATATAAAAAATATATATAATATATATATAATAAATATATATATATATATACAAAATGTAATTATATATATAATATAATATATATATTAGGGATATAATTGTAATATATATGTTATAAATATATATATGGAATATATATTTTATAATTTTAAAACATAGATAATTTATTAAAGTAAAATAATATAAAAATATATTATATATATTATTTATGTATTATATATATAATATATTTTATATATATATAATATATATATATATTATGTAATGTAATAATTTTTAAAATATATAATTTTTATATAAATATATA
>NW_023658857.1:43786-46286 GCF_015228065.2 Penaeus monodon | reverse complement strand
AAAAATATATTTTAAAATATATAAAATAAACAAAAACCAAAAATTATATATTTTAAAAAATATATAAAATATATATAAATATATATATTATATATATTATAATATAATATATAATTTTTACATATATATATAAATATATAAAATATAATATATAAAATATTATAAAATATATATATATATAGATAAAATAAAATATAATATATAAAATAAAATATTTAATATTTTTTAGGGGGGGTTTTTTTTTACAAAAAAAAAAAAATTATATATTAAAAAATATATATAAAATATATTATATATATATATATTTTTTTTTTTTTCTTTTTTTTTTAATAAATATTAAAAAGATAATATATAAATATTATAGTAATATAATATACAAAAAATATATAAATTTATATTAAAATACAAAACTTTTATAAATATAGAAGGGGGTATTATATATATTTAATCCCCCCCCCCCCAAAAAATAAGGGGAAAATTTGTTATTATATATATAATAATATATAAAATTATATTAAATAAAATAAAAATTTTTAAAAATTTTGTTTTTTATTATTTTTTGTGTTTGTGGGTGGTGGGGGTTTGGGGGTGTGGGGTGTTTGTTTTTTTTGTTGTTTTATATATTTTAAAAATATATATTTTATATAAAATTAAAATATGTTTTTTTTTGGGGTGTGGTGTGTTGTGTGTGGTTTGTGTGTTTTGTGTGTTTTGTGTGTAAAAAATTATATAAAATATATATATATAAAATATTTCCTTTTTTTTTTTTTAAAAATTTTATAAAAATATATATATTATATAAAAATATATATATATATATAATATATATACACCAAAATATAATTTTTGGGGGATTATTAAAATTTTTATATATATATATAATTATAATAAAAAAAAAAAAAAAAAAAAATATATATATATATTAAAATATATAATATATATATATAGAAAATTTTATATTAAGTATATATAGGTTTTATTTATATAAAAAATAATATATTATTATATATATATATATATATATATAAAATATATATATTATATAATGTGTGTTTTTTTTTTTTTTTTTTTTTTTGTTTTTTTGTGTGTGTATATAAAAATATATATATAATATATAATAAAATATAATAAATAATATATATTTTATAATATAATTATTTGTGTGTGTGGTTTGTTTTGTGTGTGTGTTTAAAATTTTTTTTTTATATATATAAAATATATTAATATATATATTATATATGTTGTGTTTTGTGTTGTGTTTTGGGTTGAAAACATTAAAATTTATTTTTAATATATATATATATTAAAAATATATTATAGTTTTAAAATATATATAAAATATTTTATATATATATATATACAATATATATATAATGTGTGTGTATATATACATATATATTATATTTTATAATATATATAATATATATATATATATATATATATTATATATATTATATATATATATGTATATATTTTTATATATTTTTATGGTTTTGTATATATAAATATAATATAAAATATATATTTAATATTATATTATATTCCATATTTAATGTTGTGTGTGTTGGGGTGTGTGTGAATTTATATATTTTTTTAAAATTATATATTATTTTTTTTAAAATTTATATTATATAATTAATATATATATCTTTTTTATATGTTTATATTTATTTTAATATATTTTCTTTTAAAATATAAAATTCATTATATTTATTTTTTGTATTATTTATTATTATATTTATTTCTATATATACCTATTACAAATATTAAAATACATACACGCACCGAAAATTGTATGAATATGTATTTTATTTTAAAAATATATATTATATATATATATATTTTATATATCAATATTAATATAATTATATATTAAAATATATATATGTGTGTGGGGGTTGGTGTGTGTGTGCGTGGGTGGTGTGTGGTGTGGTGTGTGTGTGGGGTGTGTGTGTGTGTTGTGTGTGTTTTATATTTATATATAATAAAATATTATATATATAATATAAAAAATATATATATATAAATAAAACCTAGAATATAAATATAATATATATATATATAATATAATATATATAGGGTTTTATATAAGGGGGATATATATAATTTTATATATTATATGAAAATTAAAATATATATATAATATAATATATAAAATTTTAGTTATATATATTATAATAAATATTATATCTTTTATTTTAACATATAATATAATACCAAAATTATATTTATTATATATATATATATATACTTATATATATATTTTTATATTATATATTTTATATTATTATGTAAAATATATAATGTATATATGTATACTATTAATATATATTTTAATTTTATATATATTATATATTTATATATTTATATATTTTTCCCTTGTCTCTTCTCTCCCTGCCCCTTTCTCATCTCTCTTACACACCCCCCCCCCCCCCCCCCCCACACACACCCACACACACCCACACACCCCACCCACACAACATTATATATATTTAATATA
>NW_023658857.1:36286-38786 GCF_015228065.2 Penaeus monodon | reverse complement strand
GTCTTTGACATGGGCAAGGACGTGAACTTGCTGGGTTTGGATATTCTCAAGGTATTTTGCTGTGTCATAGACTTGGACAAGGGCGTTCTGACCTTCCGAGACTTTGTCAGATTTGAAAATAACGAACTACGCACTCCAGAGCTGATAGTTAACATTCAGGGCAAAGACGTGGAGGTGAAGATCGACACAGGCAGTGAATTCTTCATGAACGGTACCCTGGCTCAGGCGAAGGAACTCAATTTGTCCCTGACGAAGATAGACAACTATAAAGCCGGCTTAGTCGGCTGTACAGCCTTCATTAAATACATAGCCCGGGACTTCTGCATTAAGGCGTGCGGGCGCGAAAGTTGGGATGGCGAGTATGCAGTCTTACCAGATGAAACTGCATAGGGTTGTACGGAACCCCTCATGGGAGTGTTGTTCTTCGTCGGGGCAAGGCTGGAGTTCACGCAGGATGGAGGCTTTGAGGTGACATTTCCAGCTGAGGAATCAGAGAAGCCGCCCGTTGCGACCTCCACAGAGGAGACTCAGGAATCTGTCGAGGAGCCTGCTGCGACTTCCACAGAGGAGACTTGAAATCATCAAAATGCAAATATTCCATTGCAATGACACTGCCTTTTAGTAAAAAAAAAAAAAAAAAAAAAAAAAAAAAAAAAAAAAAAAAAAAACGCACACACACACACACACACACACACACACACACACACACACACACACTCTCACACACACACACACTTACAGCTTTGCATAAGCTAGAAAATCAAATTTTGATTCGGTAGCAGGTGAGTCTGTCGTAGACGCCCCCCCCCCCTGCGGAAGGACCTTAGCTATCCCAGTATAAAGACCCAGTCAACTACAGACGTTAACATGGCGCCAGATTGTTCAAGCACCGCATCGGTGATGGCACGAAAAGAAAAAAGAAAAAGAAAAAGAAAAAAAAAGAAAATATATATATATACATAAATACATCCGGGCAAATAGAGAGGGTTGGCGTCAGGAAGGGCATCCGGCCATAAAAGATATCTGCCAGAATTTGATCATAGCGATCCCATATAAGAATGTGTGTGTACATAAATGCACACACACACACACACACACACACACACACACACACACACACACAAACACACACACAAACACACACATAACAACAAATTGATCATAGAGAAAAACAGAGAACATCAAAAAGACCTATACCTGTGTTTCATCGATTATGTGAAAGCTTTTGATACTGTTTTATCACGATATCCTCTGGAATAACATGTATGATATGAAGTTTCCAAAACACATCATCCAATTAATAAAAGCCTTGTATGACCAACAACAAGCAGCTGTAAGAACCACTTATGGGTTAACAGAATGGTTCGAAGTCAAACAAGGAGTACGACAGGGTTGCATTCTGTCTCCGCACCTCTTTAATATATATTCTGAAACAATTATGAGAGGTGCTCTAGAGAATTTTGAAGGAACTGTGGATATTGGAGGATACAAAATATCAAATCTGAGGTACGCCGATGATATAGTTTTGATTGCCAGCAGTATCACTGAACTACAACAACTACTAGATAAAGTTAGAAAAGCAAGCGAAAAGGCTGGCTTGTTTCTTAATGCCAAGAAAACTAAGATCATGAAGATTCAAAGATGGCCGGCAATGAACAATGATGAACATGTTACAATCAATGGAGTGGTTGTGGAAAATGTGAAAGAGTTCACTTATCTTGGAGCTGTTTTAACTAATACATATGATGATTCACCGGAGATAAAAAGAAGAATTACCATTGCCAAAAACGCCACAATTGCTCTCAATAACATCTGGAAAGACCGAAGCATTACCTTACGGACAAAGCTGAGGTTATTGAACTCATTAGTTTTCCCAATTGCATCATATGGTTCTGAGTGTTGGGTGTTGAAGTAGATAGACAAGAAAAAGATCAATAGTTTTGAAATGTGGTGTTACAGACGAGTGCTGCGTGTTGGCTGGACAGAGAGGAAGACGAATGATGAAGTGCTGAGAAAAATAAATTGTAAAGACCGACTGTTGGACATCTTGAACAAGAGGAAATTAAAGTTTATTGGTCATGTAATGAGAAGTAAAAGTATTGAGAAAAACTTGCTGACAGGGATGGTGATAGGAAACAGAGGAAGAGGCAAACCAAAGACAAGACTGAGCGACAATATCAAAGATATTTGCGGGCTGTCGATGGTATAAGTGGAAAGAAAAGCGTAAGATCGAGTTTAGTGGCGAAGGATGGTGGAGAGGTCCACGGCTGCTCAAGCATGAGCATACCGTTATTGATTGATTGATATATATATATATATATTAAGTATCATGCTGTGACCACGGCGGTTCAGATATGAACCTACCGTTAAAAGAAGAAGATATATATATATATATATATATATATATATATATATATATATTATACATATATATACATATATATATAGATATATAGATATATATATAGATATAGATATATATATACATATAATATATACA
>NW_023658857.1:22500-26950 GCF_015228065.2 Penaeus monodon | reverse complement strand
CTACTTGTATTAATGAGCACATCCGTCTGCCATTGACGGTCAGTTTCATACATACAATCGACACTATCGAAATAATGTCGTTAAAGTCACGGAAGGTCAAGGTGTTGTCCTATAGATTAAGGTGCAGTTAAATAGTGCAAAATGTCCATGCCCAAGTAGTTACAATCATAGTCTTCGATTACACAATTATGCTTATAAATTGTGCCATGGAACTCAAAATCTACAATACGAACTCTTCTCCAGGCTTAAACTTGCCCATTTCTCAGCTATTCAGGGGTAATCGTTACATATGAGAAGCCAGTGCTCACACAGAAGGTTGTCCTTTCGCCCTCGCACGTGAGGTCCACGTAGCGTCTCAGATTAAATTCCTGATGGTGCATGGAATACACGTCCTCCTGCGACGCCATCGTTGCGAGTAATGTCTATATATCTGTATATCTACATATATATATATATAATATATATATATATATATATATATATATATATATATATATATATATAAGAAAGTTAGAGAGACAGAGAGGGATAAAGAGAGAGAGAGAGACAGAAAGACAGACAGACAGAGAGAGAAAGACAGATAGACAGAACGAGAGAGAGAGAGACAGACAGACAGATAGCGAGAGAGAAACACACTCACTGTCTCTCTCTCTCTTTCACTAACTTTCTCTCTAAGTGAGCGAGCGAGAGAAAGATAAAGATATTGAGAGAGAAAAAATATATATATGCAAATTTATTACGTCCAGCGGACGACTGAAGAAAAACACACACATACAGACACACACACACACACACACACACACACACACACACACACACACACACACACACACACACATATATATATATATATATATATATATATATATATATATATATATATGTGTGTGTGTGTGTGTGTGTGTGTGTGTGTGTGTGTGTGTGTGTGTGTGTGTGTGTGTGTGTATGTGTGTGTGTGTGTGTGTATGTGTGTGTGTGTGTGTGTCTGTGTGAGTGTGTGTGTGTGTGTGTGTACATTTATGCATACACACACACACATTCTTATATGGGATCGCTATGATCAAGTTCTGGCAGATATCTTTTATGGCCGGATGCCCTTCCTGACGCCAACCCCCTCTATTTGCCCGGATTTGGCACTGGCACTGACTTGGGCTAGCTTGCCCACCCAGTGGCTAGTTGTATATATTTATGTATATATATTTTTTTCTTTTTTTTTCGTTTTTCTTTTTCTTTTTTCTTTTCGTGCCATCACTGATGCGGTGCTTGACAAACAATCTGGCGCCATGTTAACGTCGTAGTTGACTGGGTCTTTATACTGGGATAGCTAAGGTCCTTCCGCAGGGGGGGACCGTCTACGAGAGACTCACCTGCTACCGAATCTAAATTTGATTTTATAGCTTATGCAAAGCTGTAAGTGTGTGTGTGTGTGCGTGTTTTTTCTTTCTTTCTTTCTTTCTTTCTTTCTTTTCTTTTCTTTTTTCTTTTCTTTTTTTCTTTTCTTTTCTTTTTTTTCTTTTTTCTTTTTTTTACAAAAAGGCAGTATCACTGCAATGGAATATTTGCATTTTGATGATAGAAAGTATCCTCTGTGGAAGTCACAACAGGCTCCTCGACAGATTCCTGAGTCTCCTCTGTGGCAGCCACAGCAGGCTCCTCGATAGATTCCTGAGTCTCCTCTGTGGAGGTCGCAACGGGCGGCTTCTCTGATTCCTCAGCTGGAAATGTCACCTCAAAGCCTCCATCCTGCGTTAACTCCAGCCTTGCCCCGTAGAAGAACTACACTCCCATGGCGATTTCCGTCTTACCCTATGGAGTTTCATCTGGTATGACTGCATACTCGCCATCCCAACTTTCGCGCCCGCAAGCCTTAAAGCAGAAGTCCGGGCTGTGTATTCAATGGAGGCTATATAGTCGACTCCCTTGATTTTATAGTTGTCTTCCTTCGTCAGGGACAAGTTGAGTTCCTTCGCCTGAGCCAGGGTACCTCTTATGAAGAATTCACTGCCTGTGTCGATCGCCACCTCCACGTCTTTGCCCTGAATGTTAACTATCATCTGTGGAGCGCGTATATCCTCCTATTCAAATTTGACAAAGTCTCGGAGGGTCAGAACTCCCTCGCCCATGTCTATGACACAGCAGAATTGCTTCAGAATATCCAAACCAAGCAAGTTCACGTCCGAGCCCATGTCCAAGACAGCTAATTCCACCTCGCACTCAAAGGTGCCGATCGTCAAGGTGAGCACCAAATACCCGACAATATAGGAAGGATCACCGGGTCTTCGCGGGATGAGACCTTCCTTCGCGAAGCCAAACGCAATCACGTGTGTCAGACACAGGGCGCTGTAGTGACCGCCGGTATCGATCACGAAGGGGACTATCTCTCCATTTATCTCGACGAATACGGACGGAAGGAGAGAATCATTGGCTTTCATGATGGTCGCCGTATCATACTCTTCCATGTCGGATTCTGTCAGGGGCGCCGTCGAGGGAGATGTGCTCGCGTCTGACATTTGTCTCCTTGGCTCGTGTTGCAAAGGAGGTTGCGCAGTCATTTCACGGTTTGCGAAACGTCTGCCTCTCCGCATCGCTCTCGGGGTCCCTTTGACTCAGGTAACGAGGTTGCGCCGCGTGAGCTGCTATGTGCGTCAAGATTTCGCATGTGTCTGTATACACGCGTATACAGACACACACAAACCCTTATGCACACACACACACACGTGTGTGTGTGTGTGTGTGCATAAGAGATATGTGTATATGTGTATATTGGTGTGTAAATATGTGTTTGTATTTGTGTGTGTGTGTGTGTGTGCGTGTGTGTGTGTGTGTGTGTGTGCCTACATGTGCATGCCTGTGTATGACTGTGTACGTGTGTGCGTGTGTATGTGTGCGTGTGTTGTGTGTGTGTGTACGTGTGTGTGTCTTTGTGTGTGTGTGTGTGTGTTTATGTTTCCATGTTTCCATGTGTGTGCGTGCATTTGTATGCCTGTGTGTGACTGTACGTGTGTGCGTGTGTGTGTACGTGTAAATGTGTGTGTTTGTGTGTGTGTGTGTGCGTACATGTGTATGCCTGTGTGTGACTGTGTACGGTGTGTGTGTGTGTGTGTGGTACGTGTAAATGTATGTGGTGTGTGTGTGTGTGTGTGTGTTTGTGTTAGTGTGTGTATGTTTGTGTGTGTATGTGTAAATGCATGTGTGTGTGTGTGTGTGTGTGTGTGTGTGTGTGTGTGCATGTAAATGTGTGAGTGTGTACGTGTGTACGTGTGTGTGTGTGTATGTGTGTGTTTGTGCGTATGTGTGTGTGTGCGTGTGTATGTGTGTGTGTGCATGTGTATGTGTGTGTATGCAGTACGTGTGTGTGTACGTGTGTGTGTCTGTGTGCGTGTGTGTGTGTGTTTGTATGTGTGTGTATTTGTGTTTATATGTGTGTGTGTGCTTGCACACACACACACACACATGTATGTATGTGTGTGTGCGTACATGTGTATGCCTGTGTGTGACTGTGTACGTGTGTGTGTGTTTGTGTGTGTATGTGTAAATGCATGTGTGTGTGTGTGTGTGTGTGTGTGTGTGTGTGTGTGTGTGTGTGTGTGTGTGCGTGTAAATGTGTGTGTGTTTGTTTGTGTGTGTGTGTGAGTGTGTGCGTGTAAATGTGTGTGCACGTGTGTATGTGTGTCTGTGCGTGTGTATGTGTGTGTATGTAATGTCTGTGTGTGTACGTGTGTGGTCACATGGGCAAGGAACTTCACCTCGATTGCCTATTTAGCCACTGGGTGGGCAAGGCAGCCCAAGCCGGTGCCGGTCCTGGTCCTGTGCGGAAGAAACAAACAGGTTCAACGGACAAGACGGCGGACCCAGCGGAGCGTTGTGGAGCGCAACCAGGGCACACTGATTTATTATATTACATTTATTTATTATATTTATTAGATTATATTTATTATGTTATATTATATCTATTTATTATATTTATTCATATATATATATATATATATATATATATATATATATATATATATATATTGGATGTTGGAGGATACAAAATATCAAATCTGAGGTACGCCGATGATATAGTTTTGATTGCCAGCAGTATCACTGAACTACAACAACTACTAGATAAAGTTAGAGAAGCAAGCGAAAAGGCTGGCTTGTTTCTTAATGCCAAGAAAACTAAGATCATGAAGATTCAAAGATAACCGGCAATGAACAATGATGAACATGTTACAATCAATGGAATGATTGTGGAAAATGTGAAAGAGTTCACTTATCTTGGAGCTGTTTTAACTAATACATATGATGATTCACCGGAGATAAAAAGAAGAATTACCATTGCCAAAACCGCCACAATTGCTCTCAATAACATCTGGAAAGACCGAAGCATTACCTTACGGACAAAGCTGAGGTTATTGAACTCATTAGTTTTCCCAATTGCATCATATGGTTCTGAGTGTTGGGT
>NW_023658857.1:0-15000 GCF_015228065.2 Penaeus monodon | reverse complement strand
ACTCACACACACACACACACACACACACACACATACAAACACAACATATATATATATATATATATATATATATATATATATATATATATATATCTGTGTGTGTGTGTGTGTGTGTGTGTGTGTGTGTGTGTGTGTGTGTGTGTGTGTGTGTGTGTCTGTATGTGTGTGTTTTTCTTCAGTCGTCCGCTGGACGTAATAAATTTGCATATATATATTTTTTCTCTCTCAATATCTTTATCTTTCTCTCGCTCGCTCACTTAGAGAGAAAGTTAGTGAAAGAGAGAGAGAGACAGTGAGTGTGTTTCTCTCTCGCTATCTGTCTGTCTGTCTCTCTCTCTCTCGTTCTGTCTATCTGTCTTTCTCTCTCTGTCTGTCTGTCTTTCTGTCTCTCTCTCTCTCTTTATCCCTCTCTGTCTCTCTAACTTTCTTATATATATATATATATATATATATATATATATATATATATATATATATATATATATATGTAGATATACAGATATATAGACATTACTCGGCAACGATGGCGTCGCAGGAGGACGTGTATTCCATGCACCATCAGGAATTTAATCTGAGACGCTACGTGGACCTCACGTGCGAGGGCGAAAGGACAACCTTCTGTGTGAGCACTGGCTTCTCATATGTAACGATTACCCCTGAATAGCTGAAGAAATGGGGCAAGTTTAAGCCTGGAGAAGAGTTCGTATTTGTAGATTTTGAGTTCCATGGCACAATTTATAAGCATAATTGTGTAATCGAAGACTATGATTGTAACTACTTGGGCATGGACATTTTGCACTATTTTAACTGCACCTTAAATCTATAGGACAACACCTTGACCTTCCGTGACTTTAACGACCATTATTTCGATAGTGTCGATTGTATGTATGAAACAGTGACCGTCAATGGCAAAGACGTGGATGTGCTCATTAATACAGAGTAGTTAGAGTATATTAGTGGTTCCATGGAAGTAGCACAGGAGCTAAATTTGACTTTACATGATGTATCACACCTAAATCTAATTATGGAGCACGCATCAGACAGCGTACAGGTGAAATTTAGCAGTTATTTTAATCACATGAAGATCAAATATCGTGAATGGGGACTGGTGACCTACACTGTAGATGACGTCGACACGGATGTTTGTGTAGGGTTGGCGGCCCTACGCGGAGCGATAATACATCTTTACCACGACGGATCGCACGAAATGCGCCTCTCTGGAGAGCTCGACCTAGAGGAGGAGGAAAGGAATTTATTTCATGAAAATGAAGTGATAATACGTCACGAAGTATGGGTCGAAACAGAAGAAGAGCTTGACACGAATATCTAGAACTGACAGAATTGACGCCCGCGTTGCAGAAGTTCACGTCATGGATACACACTCACTAAGCTTTTGAGTCATTTCGTTTCTAGTATGCATGCATATTTTTGCCATCACCGATGCGGTGTTCCACGAACTAAGTGGCGCCTTATTTTATTGTGGTGCCTGTCTTGGCGCCATGATGACATTTACGAAACGTAGAAGATCAGGCCGCGGTGGCCGAGTGGTTAGACCATCGGACTCAAGACTGCCACGACGGCAATCTGAGTTCGAGGGTTCGAGTGGCCGGCCGGCGCGTTGTTTCCTTGGGCAAGGAACTTCACCGCGATTGCCTATCTAGCCACTGGGTGGGCAAGCCAGCCCAAGTCAGTGCTGGCCACAAGCCCGGATAGAATAGAGAGAATGATTACCTATAAAGGTAACACCGGCACTCTCCGTGGAAAGGAACTGGGGACCCTACCACGTACTCACTCCAAGAGGATCACAACATGAAAACTACAATTAAGTATCATGCTGTGACCACGGCGGCTCAAACATGAACCTACCGTTAAAAAAGAAAGAAAGAAAGAAAAAAAAAATGCATATATATATATATATATATATATATATATATATATATATATATATATATATATATATATATACGCACACAAATCAGTGCAAGTGTGCATGGATGCGTGGGTGCATCTATGCACACACGCATCGCCCGCGTGGTCTCAATCCCGGATAAATAGAGAGAATGATTACCTAAAAGGTAACACCGGACTCTCCGTGGAAACGAACTGGGGACCGTACCACGTACTCATGTGCCCTGTCCTACAAGGACGTTGGCGATCATGGATTTTCCATGATTTTTCTTGGCAATTTAGAGCGGTGGTTTGCCGTTGCCTTCCGCCCGGTGTTTTTTTTTTTTTTTTTTTTTTTTTTTTATCGAGTCACCATCTCTATTTACGCAGTTCTGGGACCGTCACTGACTTGGGCTGGCTTGGCCACCCAGTGGCTAGGTAGGCAATCGAGGTGAAGTTCATTCCCCAAGGGAACAACGCGCCGGCCGGTGACTCGAACCCTCGAACTCAGATCGCCGTCGTGACAGTCTTGAGTCCGACGCTCTAACCATTCGGCCACCGCGGCCCATATATATATATATATATATATATATATATATATATATATATATATATATATATATGATTACCTAAAAAAAAAAAAAAAAAAAAAAAAAAAAAAAAAAAAGGTAACACCGGTACTCTCCGTGGAAAGAGAGCATCACAACGTGAAAACTGCAATTGAGTATCATGCTGTGACCACGGCGGCTCAGACATGAACCTACCGTTAAATGATGATGATGATATATATATATATATATATATATATATATATATATATATAGATAGATAGATAGATAGATAGATAGATAGATAGATAGATAGATAGATAAATATAAATAAATAAATAAATAAATATATATATATATATATATACATATATATATATACACATACATGCATATATACATACATACACACTGTTACATCTAGGTGTATGAGTTGTTAATTTTACACTAATGAAATTTCCTTTCTGCTCATTATGCTTACCACTCATTATCATTTCTCTTCATCACTTCCATTCTTCTTTGTTCACGGAGCATTATTCTTCGTAAAATCAAGTTCTTTCTAATAATAAGGACTCATAATAAACTGTTACCAATAACAAAGGTTTAATGAATATAACAATAGTGTGAAATAGGGAAAAAGTTACATAAAAGAATGCTTCAGTCTGCCGGAGCAGCCGTCTGGGAAAATAATCTAATATTTTACAATCTGTACCTTTTCATTCATTCATTCATCAGCCATTGAGGGTCCATCCACTACCGTATCTAGGTTCTATTTGACTAGAATTATGCAAATTAGCCCCCTGCTCACACGCGCGCAGGCGATGCGTGCGCACACGGTGCACTCGCACTCGCATGCGGCGATCTGTGTGTGCACTTGCGCACCTTTTACTATGTGTTAATTTCTTATTTGGATGGAAGTTGGTACAAACCATAGCTCTTGACATATTTTAACAAATATTTAATATATATAAGGCCCTAGAAGTGCCTTGTCCGCAAGTACCCACAGTCACTACCCATACCCAGAACTGTCAAAAACAGCTGATCACTAGAAAACGGGAATACTTCGGAAAACGTATTTACAAGGTTTTAGCAAAGTAGAGTTCCGTATATGTTAGGACTATTTTAGATAAACCCATCGGGTTTTATAGTCATTAACCTAGTCTGGAAAGACTATCCGCTATTATGTTATTACGACCCTTGATGTGCTTTGTCACTAGATTGTAAGGTTGCAACGCCAAGTACCATCTCGTAAGACGTTGGTTTTTGTTTTTCATTTTCGTCACAAACTGAAGTGGGTTGTGATCACTAAAGACTTCGATCTCGTATGGCGTGCAGCTGAAATACACCTCGAATTTTTCAAGAGCCATGAGAAGAGTGGCAGCCTCCTTCTCGACTGTGCTGTAGTGCGTTTGGTGCGGCTTGAACTTCGCAGAAGAGTAGCAGAGTGGGTGCAGGTCTTGCCCTGCCTGCAACAAAACTGATCCTGCAGCCACGTCACTAGCATCTACCTGGAGGGTAAAAGGTTTATCAAAATCTGGAGACCTCAACACAGGTTCACACGTTAGAAAGTTCTTTAACTTCTTGAAAGACTCTTGACATTCAACCGTCCATTTAAATTCTTTCTTAGGACTCAAAAGATCTGTTAAGGGTTTGGCTACGTCAGCAAAGTTCCGGCAAAACCTACGATAGTACCAAGCCATACCAATGAATCTTTGAACTGCTCTTTTATTCTTCATTCATCAGCCATTAATTGTCTTGGTTTCATGTTTGCGGAGTTTGGGCCCTACCCCACCGCGCTGGCCAGTGCGAGTTGGCGGGGTTTGGATGGTGTTTCGTCTGAGCCTCAGTTGTTACCTCCCTGACATCGTTGAACGTACTCGGTGCAGTCAACAATATCATCGACCCTCGCGAGCCTCGTCACCGCGTCAAGGTGACCAGAATTATGCAAATCAGTGCCCCTGCTCACACACGCGCGCGGGCGGTGCGTGCGCACACAGTGCACTCGCACTCGCATCTGTGCGTGCAGGGGCGCTGATTTGCATAATTCTAGTCAAATAGTGCACACACAGATCGCCGCGAGCGCACCGTGTGCGCACGCATCGCCCGCGCGCATGTGTGAGCAGGGGCGCTGATTTTCCTTTTATTCTTAGGTACAGGTAACTCATTAATAGCTTCTACCTTGGCTTTAACTGGAGCAGCCACTCTTCCACCTGTATATTTTAGGACTCTGTACCAACACACACACACACATACACACACGGACACACACACACACATACACATATAAACACAAACACACACATACACACACACACATATAAATATATATATATATATATATATATATATATATATATATATATATATATATATATATATTTATATGTGTGTGTGTGTATGTGTGTGTTTGTATTTATATGTGTGTGTTTGTGTTTATATGTGTATGTGTGTGTGTGTGTGTGTATGTGTGTGTGTGATTTTGTGTGTGTGTGTATGTATGTATACATGCATGTATGTGTGTGTGTATATATATATATATATATATATATATATATTTATATATAAGTATGTATATATATAATATATATATATATTATATATATATATATATAAGTATATGTAATGATTGTTCGCACCATACTTTGCTGTGCCTTTGTTTGCACAGTCGCCGGGTTCCTCAGCCATACTTTCCTTCTGCAAGACAAACAGAAAGTCCTTGAGCAGCAGCACCGCGAGATCGATTAACTGGCCGCGCGCATCCTGCGGTTCCGCCCCCAGGAGGCAATGCTTGTTCTGGCTCTCCTCGTTGTCGTGGTCGCCGTCGTGGTCGCCGTCGTCATCAGGTTCCGCCGCGCCCTGGCCAAGGCCCGCCCTTCGACGCATGAAGAACACCAGCAGTGTTTTGCCTCTGACGATGGGGAAACCCAGAAGGTTTCAGCTGCACCTGAAGAGGAATGCGAAGAGGTTTCAGCTGCTCCCGTCGAGAAATAGGTTTCTGCTCCCCAAAAGAACAAGAAGCCTTCCGCTCCCGTCGAGAAGGAGGATTCCTCTCCCGAAAAGGACAGCGGCGCCGCAGTCAGAGTGATCGACTGGGCCTCAGAGCTGGCCTACAGCAAGGGGCAAGAGGAGGACTACATCGTGTTCTCCATCGACTTGAGCTGCGTCAACATCTGCCAGGGGTACTTCACGTACCGCGACCTGTGGCAGGAGAAGGAGCAGCACCTCGCCGAGAGGAAGCGCCGCTTGGACCTCTTGGACCAGCAGGCGAAGAAGCTGAAGGCAAAAGCTCAGAAGAAACTGGAAATCTCTGCATTCGACATCAGAAGGATCCTGAAGAGCCAGAAAAAGAAAGAAAAAGAGGAAGTCAAGAATTTGAAACTGAACCAGAAGCGGCGCCGCAAGAATAAGCAGAAGCATGACATCGCTCCTATCTATCTGTGAATAGTGATACCTCTTTAGGCCGCAGTGGCCGACTGGTTAGAGCATCAGACTCATGACTGTCACGACGGCAATCTGAGTTCGAGGGTTCGTTTCACCGGCCGGCGCGTTGTTTCTTTGGGCAAGGAATTTCACCTCGATTGCCTACCTAGCCACTGGTTGGGCAAAGCCAGCCCAAGTCAGTGACGGTCCCAGAACTGGGTAAATAGAGATGGTGATCGATAAAAACCCCGGGCGGAAGGCAACGGCAAACCACCGCTCTAAATTGCCAAAAAAATCATGGAAAATCCATATCGCCAACGTCCTTGTGGACAGGGCACTTGAAAGAAGAGATTTTTATGATAAAATATATATATATATATAATATATATATATATATATATATTATATATATATGTATTATATATATGTATATATATATTTGTATATATATATGTTGCTATATATATATATAATATATATATATATATATATTTATATATTTTTATATGGTGTGTATGTGTGTGTATATGTGTGGGGTTTGTGTGTGTGGTGTGTGTGTGTGTTGTGTGTGTGTGTGTGTGGGGTGTTTGTGTCTTATACTACTATATACTATTCTATATATCTATCTTATACTTTTATTGTGTTTGTGTGTGTGTGTGTGTGGTGTGTGTGTTGTGTGTGGGGTGTGTGTGTGTGTGTGTTTGTGTGTGTGTGTGTGTGTGTATGTGTGTTTTGTGTGTGCTTCTATGTGCGTGGCCCTGTGCGATTATATATGTATATATTACATATCCCTAACACAAAAAACTCACGCTTTACACACACAAAAAACCACGCAACACACACACCACAGAGACAAAACACAAACACACACATACACACACGAACACACACACATAAACACACATATAAACACTCACACACACACACACACACACACACACACACACACACACACACATATATATATATATATATATATATATATATATATAAAATATATATATATATATATATTATATCTTCTTCTTTTCAAGTGCCCTGTCCCCCCAAGGACGTTGGGCGATCATGATTTCCGTGTTTTTCTTGGCAATTAGAGCGGTGGTTTGCCGTTGCCCTCCGCCCGGTGGTTTTTATCGAGTGACCATCTCTATTTACCCGGGTTCTGGGACCGGCACTGACTTGGGCTGGCTTGCCCACCCAGCGGCTAGGTAGGCAATCGTTTTTTCTCAATACCTTTACTTCTCATCACATGACCAATAAAATTTAGTTTCCTTTTGTTCAAGATGTCCAACAGCCGGTCTTTACAATTTATTTTTTTTCTCAGCACTTCATCTTCGTTTTCTTTTCTGTCCAGTTAATAGTAGTACTCGTCTGTAACACCACATTTAAAAACTATTGACCTTTTTCTTGTCTATCTTCTTCAGCACCCAACATTCAGAACCATATGACGCAATTGGGAAAACTAATGAGTATATATATACATATATCATCATCAATAATGGTATGCTCATGTTTGAGCAGCCGTGGACCTCTCCACCATCCTTTCGCCATAAATTCGATTTTGGGCCCCTTTTCTTTCCACTGGTACCATCGCAGCCCGCAAATATCTTATGTTGTTGCTTATTCTTGTCTTCGGTTTGCCTCTTCCTCTGTTTCCTATCACCATCCCTTCAGCAAGTTTTCTAAATACTTTCACTTCTCTCACATGACCAATAACTTTAGTTTCCTTTTGTTCAAGATGTCCAACAGCCGGTCTTTACAATTTATTTTTCTCAGCACTTCATCATTCGTTTTCTTTTCTGTCCAGTTAATACGTAGTACTCGTCTGTAACACCACATTTCAAAACTATAGATCTTTTTCTTGTCGATCTTCTTAAGCCTCAAACACTCAGAACCATATGATGCAATTGGGAAAACTAATGAGTTCAATAACCTCAGCTTTGTCCGTAAGATAATGCTTCGGTCTTTCCAGATGTTAGTCAGAGCAACTGTGGCATTTTTGGCAATGGTAATTCTTCTTTTTATCTCTGGTGAATCATCATATGTATTAGTTAAAACAGCTCCAAGATAAGTGAAATCTTTCACATTTTTCCAAAACCCCACTCCATTGATTGTAACATGTTCATCATCGTTCATTGCCGGTTATCTTCGAATCTTCATGATCTTAGTTTTCTTGGCATTAAAAACAAAACCCGCCTTTTCGCTTGCTTCTCTAACTTTATCTAGTAGTTGTTGTGTTCAATGGTACTGCTGGCAATTAAAACTATATCATCGGCATATCTTAGATTTGATATTTGTATCCTCCAACATCTACAGTTCCTTTAAAATTTTTTTAGGGCCTTCTCATAATTGTTTCAGAATATTATTAAAAAGGTGCGGAGATAGAATGCAACCTGTCGCACTCCTTGTTTGACTTCGAACCATTCTGTTAACCATAAATGGTTCTTACAGTTGCTTTTTGTTGGTCCCTACATGGCTTTTATTAGTTTGATGATGTTTTTTGGAAACTTCATACGTTCATGTTATTCCAGAGGGTATCGTGATCAACAGTATCAAAAACTTCGAGTAATCGATGAAACACAGGTATAGGTCTTTTTAATGTTCTCTGTTTTCTCTATGATCAATTTCAGATTTAGAATCTGGTTTCTGGTACCTTTTCCCGGCGAAACCTGCTTGTTCGTCTGCAATTTCTTCTCTTAACTTCAACTTCATTTTTCAGCAAAAATTTTTCAAAAAAATTTTCTGCTGTGACTTATTAATGCAATTGTCCTGTTATTGTTGCATTGGAGTGCATCACCTTTTTAGGTATTGGAGTAAGACTGATTTAAAACCCCGTCTTCTGGGCCCTCTTCTTTCATTCCATATTTTTGTCGAAAGTTTGTAGAAGTTTTCAACACTTTGCCAGCATTCTTGATATTCTGCTTTATTTCATCTATTCCCGGGCCTTGTTATTCTTTAATTCTTTTATGGCTTTTATAACTTCGTCTACATGGGGGTGGTTCATCTTCGCTGTCATTGAGTCTAATTAATGTTGTTGTTAGATCTTTATTTTTTTTTGTATAGGTTGGAACAATATTATATTTCCATCTATCTTTGACTTCTTTTCCTCCATAAACAAGTCCATCTTCAGTTTTGATAGTGCCATTGTAGGGTTTTAAAATTTTGGTGATGTTCGTACCCTTTGGGAGAGTTCTTTAGTTGTCTTTTGATAGAACAGTTTTCAATTCTCTGGGAATGTTCATTTAAAATATTTTTTCCTAATCTCTTTGCAAAAATCTTTGAATTTTGTATTTGTTTTTGTAAACTAAATCTTCAACTGGATATGATACCCTTTGATTTGGCATCTCTTGTTTCAATTTTACTTAGTGTTCCTTCAGACATCCAGGGGAATTTGTCCCTTTTCTTTTGGCGATAGTTTCTTAAGCACACCAGCAGGAGTTCTTTTCCTTTTTCCCACAACTCATTTGGTGTTTTAATCATCTTCACATTGATGAGTAAATTTAAATTTGTTTGACACTGTAATTTTGGAATTGTTATCAAGATTTTTTTTAGTCAAGTTTTAGAGGTGGTGTGGACGCTCCATCTTTTGAGTTTATTTGAAAGCGATTGTAGTAGTTGGTGGTCACTGTTGCAGTCCCGGGACCCAGGTCTTGTCTTGACTTTTTTTATGCAACTTTCCATTTCTGTTTAGCACAATGTAGTCAATTTGGTTGTGTGTTCTTTTGTCTGGTGAAAACCACGTGTACAAGGGTCTTGGGTGGGGGGTTGGAACAATGTGTTGGCTATAACTAGATATTTGTACTACGGAATTCAATAAAATCTCACCTCTTTCTTTATATCTCCAAGGCCGAATTTCCCACAGGTGTCATTTTTTAGATCATATTTGAGCGCCACATACCCTTGGCGATTGAGGGTCTCTCTGATTACTTGACAGACCTTTGTTAGGGATTGTAGTTTCCCTAAACGTTTCTTGAGATTGTTATACCTGAAAATATTTCCCATTTCTTCATCACTTGCAATGTCTGGTATGGTGCGTAGCATTGTATACATGAGATAATATTATGAGGTTTTTGCTTGTATTCTGACTTTTAAACATGCGATCATTTATTGGCTGTACCCAGATTAGTGGCATTTGCCAGTTTTTTTTCGGTGAGAATCATAGAACCGTCCGTGACTATAATTCCTCTCATTCTTCTTCCAGAAAAAAGAACTGTCTTGTTTTTCTTTAGTTTTGAAACTTCCATATTATATATAGTAATGTACATATATATATATATATATATAGTTATATATATAATATAGCTATATATACCTTATATAACTATATCACCGCGTAGTCACCTCGTTGGAAATACAGAGGTAACGCCTGGCGGGGAATAGGGCTAGTAATGGGCGTGGCGAGGACCTTAGAGCGGAAAACTCCTCGAAGAGTGAAACGGTCATCCACAAAGGTAGAAGAGCTCTGAACAGCCTTGGAAGGCAGTCTTTCTAGAGATGGTGGTCTAAATAAAACCGGGGCGGAAGGCAAACGGCAAACACCGCTCTAAATTGGAAGGAAAATAAGTCGGCCACAATATACACTTTTTCGAACGAAGCAAACAGCGTGATTCGGATCCCTCCTCGGTATCGACAGTCCATCGGGCGAGGCAGGTTGGAGCCGACCGTGTTTATCCAGGCTCTGTCTGCAGCCAACGAAACAATCACTGAAATCGAACAAACTGAATGTAAGAACAACTGTTACGTGGGCAAGCTGGATAACACGTCGAAGCTAGAAAATCGACACGATAGAATGGTAATATCCTAGGACGATGTGTGGATACGAGGTGGACGGCAGCGCTGAATGGTTTAACAGCGATTAAAGTTTTCCAAAGGTGGCTATATTCCAGGTGGAGTAAAACACGGAACGAGAGTTGTCTTAAGTGATATGGACAGAGAAAACACGAAGAGCTTGCTAGGATGGTGGGCTTTGGTTCCAGATAGAGTCATGCTGATAAAGTTGAAAGGTAAACAACATAGAGTCTCAGGCATCATTCAGGTATATGCAACGCAACGACTGCAAGTGAGTGAAGAAAGAGGATGCAATGAATTCTACGACACATTGGCAGAAAGCTAAAAACGCAATGTCAGTCTGATGCGATGTCACAGTCATAATCAGGGGGAACCTAAATGCCAAGGTAGGAAACGAGGCAGAATGGAGAAACAGTTGGAAATTTGGTCTTGGTAGCACAAAATGGAAGAGAGGAGGAGAAAAATGGGGTTCAGTGGTGTAAAGCAAATGAGCAATGTATTAACCAATACATGGTAGAGCAAACATCCACGAAGATTAAAATGGACATTGGCTTGGAGCCCGGAGACGATTTCTTAAGAACCCAGAATTGACTACCTGCTATCAAGAACGGTAATAGGAGGCATGAGGCAATTAAGAACTCAAAGGCATATCCAGGGCGACTGGTGGTCACCGTCGATCATAACCCACGTCATATGCAGGTTAAAAGGTTAAAGCTTAATGACAATCAGAAAGGAAAGACAACACCAAGAATGGAATTATAGTGCTTTTTGAAAAAACAAACCATTTCGAGAAACCAAGGGAATACTAAGTTGGGCAACATTTAAAAGAGCGCTGGTGTTCGGTAGCAAAAGAACTTAATTATAACGTGCAGAAAAAAGTCAAAGAGCAAGTGGACCTGATGAATGAGGATCTTGGACAGAATACGCTCTAGCGCAACAGCTTTAAAACCCGCGGAAGCAGCGATGTTTACAAGCAAACGAGCAAAGGATATGAGAAAAGAATGTAGAGAAGGAGCCAAAAAGATCATGGCTTAATGAACAATGTGAAGAAATTGAAAGACACAAAAACCAATGAACCAGGCCGACAAATGTACGCAGAAAGATTAAGGAAGTAACGGGTTTGTCAAAGGTTTTTTCGTATCAGGAGTGGCATTAGGAATCCAAGAATGGAGAAGTCCTTCATGGAATAAGGACAAAATCCTTGAAGGTGGACAGCAGTAAACATCGGTGAGACTTTTTTCAGATTATACGGGGCAACAGAACCAGAAAATAAGAAAGGCCATCGAGGGCCCGAAAATCTTAACATCAGAAGTTAGAGGTGCATTACATAAAATGGAAGAGGAATGGAAGGAATAAGGACCCGATGAAGTTGTCACCGAGATGACTGTTGTACTGGAAGACTTTGGTATAGAGAAGCTTACCCAAGTTTTGAACAAGGTATATGACAGCGGACAAATCCCAAGAAAGATCTCAGCATCTATTTTCTATAGCCTCCCCAAGAAAACGTGGCGCAATTGGAATGTGAATTACACAAAACGATTAGCCCTAATGAGCCATGTGATAAAAAAACTCTACTCTGCATTCTGATGATGACGAGCAAGAGCTAAGAAATAAAAGCCGTGAACAGGAAAGAACAGTTTGGCGTCATAAAAGATGCTAGGGACACAAAGAATGCGCTTCTTCAATACTGAGAATCTATCAAAAGAGCTATCGAGATGCAGAAGGATTTATAACGTGTGCTTTATTGATTTATACAAGGCTTTTGATTAAAGTGCACATGAAGAGCTTTTCAAATAGTGCTAGAGTTTAGAATCTGGATGGAAAGGATTTAAGAGTTTCTGCGCAACCTCCTACTGGGAACATTGGCAATGCATTGCGAGTAGTGAGATGACACAGAGTTCATACACGCACCACATTAGAAGAAGGCGTTCGACAGGGATGTGTGCATTAGCCAGATCTCTTTTAACCTTTACAGTGAGATTTATCTGCGTCGAAAATAACAACATTAACACAGGGTTTTTCTATCCGGAGCTCACAACTTAACACCAACTGTGAACCGATATGGCCGAGAAAATACGGTGTTGATTGCAGAGTCAGAAGAGAAGCTGCAAGAAGATATGAGACAAAGGTGGTTTGAAGCAGCGAAAAGAAGGGCTTACATAAACTATAGAAAGACAGAATGTTATGGTAATCAGCAAAACAAAAAGTTTGCTAAACAGTGTGAAGTTACGGATTGGTGACATCTTGATAAAACAAAAAGAAATTCAACTATTTTGGGCAGCAGATAACGGAGAGGGCAAATATAATCAAGAAATTATAAGACGAATTGGAATGGCAAAAGGGGGAAATTTGTTGGGAAAACTGGGCAAAATAAAAAAACAAAAAATTTCTAATTTAAAATCAGAATGCTGAAGTTATGTGTTTTCCACCTCACGTTGGTAGCGAATGTGGACTATTTCACGGGATATGGAAAAAACGAATTGAATGGGCAGAGATATGGTTTCTCAGGAGAATGAGGAAATCTTGGCAGAAAAAATGTCAACCGGAAGTGCGGGAGAGGGGCGGAACAAAGCATTTTTTTCTAAAGAATATCGAAAGATAGTTGGAATTTTTGGGACACGTAATGCAAGGAAGAGCTAGAAATTTTAGCGTGACAGGCAAATCGATGGAAAACGAAGCGGGGCAGAAAAAGACAACCATACAGCAAGCAAAAGTAGATGGAGGTATAAGGAATTTTTAAGACCACAAAAGACAGAAAAGATGGGAAAAAGTATGTATAATATATATATATATTATATATTATATAAATATATATATATATATATTACTATATATATTATTATAATAATATAGTTTTATATTTATACATATTTCTATAATATATATATATATATATATATAATATATATATATAAATACTTTATATAACACACACACACACCACACCACACACACCCAAAACAAACATTTAAAATATAAATATAATTAAATATATATAAATATATATATGTATATATATGTATAAATTTATAATTTATATAATATTTTGTATTTTTATATGAAAAATATAAAATTATAAAATATATTATAATATATATATATATATATATATATATATTTTTATATATGTTTTTTTTTTTTTATAAAAACATATACTACATATATAATGATATATACCATAACACACACAACACAACACACACCACAAAAACACACACCAATTATAATATTTTTATATATATATATATATATATATATATGTTTTATATAATTTTAAAATATATATATATATATATATATATAATTATATTAATATTATTTTACAAATTTTCCCAAAAATAGGTGTATTTATTCCCCAACACACACCACACAAACACACCCAAAAAACAACACACACACACACCACACACACACACACTTTTGTATATATATAATATATTATATATATAAATATATAAAATATATTAATTTAATAAAAATATTATACATACACACAACACACACACACACACACCACACACACACACATTATAATAATATAATAATATATATTATATTATTATTATAAATAAAAAATTAATATATATAATATATATATATATATATATAATATAATATATGATATATTATATGTATACATATAAATATGTTAAAATTATAATATATTAATAATATTAAATATTATATGTATCATAACTATTATATATATTATATATATATATATAATATATTATATAAAAAATATAAATATATGCAATATATATACAAATAATTTTATATATATATATTAAAAAATATATAAAATATATATATATGTATGTATAATTTTTGTAATAATATACTGTATATACACACTGGGGGATTTTAAAAATTTACACACACACAGCCCCACACACCACCACCACACACATACACAACCCCCACACACACCCCACACACCCCCACAAATACAAACACATACAACACCCACAAACCCCACACCCACCACACACACACACCCCCACAAATAAATATATATAATTATATTATATATTATATATTTATAACAAATAATTTTTTAATATTACCAAAGTATATATACATATATATAGACACATATTACAAATTTTTAAATACATATATTTATAATATATATATTATTATATATAAATATATATATATATATATTATATATGTATACACACACCCCACACCACCACACACACACCAAATAGTGTGGTGTGTGTGTGTGTGTGTGTGTGTGTGTGTGTGTGGTGGGAGGTGGGTTGCTTAGTGGTGTGTGGTGTGTTTGTGTGGGTGGTTGGGGGGTGGGTGGGTGTGTGGGTGGGTGGTGGGGTGGGGGGGGGGGGGTAAGAAT
>NW_023658856.1:12500-22750 GCF_015228065.2 Penaeus monodon | reverse complement strand
TAATAATATATATATTATAATAATTTAAAATTATATATAAAATTTTATATAATATAAATATTTAATACTTTTATTTATATTATAAAATAATGAAATATATATATAAAAATATAATATATATATATATCGTATATATATACTATATATATAAGGGATTATATAATATATATATATAATTATATTGTATAATTATATTTTATTTTATTTATATGTAATATACTTTAAAATATATTAATATTTTTAACTTTTAAAAATATTTTTCCTATTTTATTATATTTTATATATATTATTTATAATATTATCCAAAACCATATCTATATATATTTATATTAAAATATTAAATACTAATTATTATATATACCCTATTTTATATTTATAAATATATTTTTATATATATATATAAATTGTATATTTATAATATAAAATTTAAAATTATATTATATATATGTTATAAAAGGGGGTTTTCTAACATTTTTTCTTTCGTACGAATTGGTTTATTTATAAATTAAAATTTACTTTTTTTCCATTTTAACCCGGGTTTCCCTTTCCCTCCCGAAAAATGAAACGAAACACGCTTTTGGGATTCTCTAGAAAATCTAACATCCGGGGATGTTCATTAATTTTTTTTTCTAAAAAAGCTCTCCCGGTCTCCCCTTTATGAAAAACTTGGGGCAATCTTTACAGGTATAGTGTAAAACCGGGAAAGTCTAAAGAGCCCCGCTACCGCATTTTTTTTTTTACAAAAGAAATTAAACGCAACGTATTGGGATATGTAAAGAAAATGTAAATCCCAGCCCCCTTTAAACATTGCCGTTTTTTCACCCGGGGGATGGTTATACGGAAAAATTTTAATGATTACGGGCCACTATCCTGTTGAAAATTTTTTTAAGGGGAATGGTAAAAAATTTTCCATCTCGCAGTGAGGGGGCCCTGATTTAAGAAAAAGGGGGTTTCCCTTTAATTTTCCCAAAAATTTTAAAAAATGCCCGTAAAGCTCCCGATCAAAAAACTCATAGCCCCACAGATTCTATATGCCCTAAGAAACATGGCGAGACTACTGACTTTTTAACATATGGGGGTGTTTCCCGAAAAAAATAAAGAAAAAATTAAAGCGGGGGGAAAGTGGGTTTACGGAAAACCAAAAATTTTAAGGGGAGCCATTTACATTAAAATAACGTATGCCCAAAAAGGATTTTGTTTTTTTTTTTTTTTTTTTTTTTGAATCTTCCCATTCTATTTTAAAAATTGATAGTACGCGCGGGGTTGTTGAGTTTACGGGAAAATCATCGAATCTAAAGGGTTTTTCGCTTCCCACATAAAAAAATACATCATCACATAACAAAACCCAAATCGTTTCGGGGGGGGAAAATTTCAAACGGAAGGAGCTAAATTCAAACCCCCCTCCATATAAAAATTCCCGGCAAAAACCGGGGTTTAACTATTTCCCCATCGCGATCCCATTGATTTTTTAAAAAATTCGCCGTCAAAAAAAAGACTTATTCGTGACGCAAAAACGAAGGGAATCAATAAACAATTGCCCGGGAAAGGGGACCCTTATCACGAACTAAATAAAATTTCTTTCAAAAAATTCCCAAACACATTTTAAAGGGGAACTTTAGTGAACAAAGAATCTACATCAAGCTCACTATTTCTTACCGTGTCGGCAATTTTCAAACCCTTATCCTAAAATCCATTAAATTTTTTAAATATGAATATCAAAAAGAACCCCTAAAAAAGGGGAAAAAAACGCTCGCTAGCCAAAGAGTCTAAAGGACGGGGAACCGAGTTTCAAGACGAAATAATAGGCCCTTAAGGGGCCCCTGTTTTGATTTTAGGAAAGGCCCAAAAAAAAATAAAGGAAAAGAGGGAAATTTAAACCCTTTTTAAGCGATCAAAATTGGGGGGGCAGGGCAAAAAGGAAGGGAATACGTTAAGGTTTTTTTCGAAATGACTCCGTGACAGAAGAAAAACGGGGTTTTTGCGCAGTTTTTTTATACTCGATTTTTCTTTTAAAAGGGGGAAGGGCTTTGCTTTTATAATCAATTTTTAAGGGTAACTACCTTATTACCTTTTTCGGCTTTTGGGAATTATAAATTCAAATTACGTTTTAAACGATTTAGTGGCCAAAAAATAACGTCGGGGGAAACTTTTTTAAAACGTCGAATAAATCAAGAATCGGTTTAACATGACACCTTTAAGGGAAACTGGGTCTTTATTCGGGATTTGTTTTGGCCTTCGGGAATGAACTATCAAGACCTTTTTAAAAAATCTAAACCCGGATTTTGCGCTTGGTTTTGTAAAAAAATATAACCCAAACCCAAAGTTCGGTTCGTAACGTGAAAAGGGGAAAAAACATAAATTTACAACCGAGTCGTAACGAAAATTCCCCCACGCGCTACGTGAACAGAGACGGTTTTTGTTTCTTGTGGGGGGACTTTGGTCCGTTTTGGGGTTTCAAAAAACGCTTTTACGCGCAGGGGAAAGGCTAAAAAGGGTTTTCAAAAAATTGAACGGGGGAACTTTTCTAACAAACTAAACGAACACTTTTCTGGGGTTTGTTTTTTGTGTTTATTATATATATATATATTTTATTTTATATATATTTATATAAAAGTTATATATATAAAATTTTATAAACTTCGCTATCATTACTCCCGTATATTTAAAAGGTAATTTCCCATAAATCTGTGAGATCCTAGTTCCCGTTTAGGGGTCGTTTGGCAGGGGGGTTTTTGCACTGGGCCCCCGGTTTTTATATTCGGGGTGACCTAGGTTCGAGTCCCCCAAACAGGGAGGGTTCTATTTTTCAAAATCAATGAGGCATTGCATTATTCCATTGCATATTATTTCTATATATTAAACACACACACAACAACACACACACACCCCCACACCACAACAACACACAAATAAAATCTAATATAATAATATATATAAAATAAAATATAATTTTATATGCATATTTATATAATATTTAATATATATATTTTGTGTGTGTGTGGGGTGTGTGTGTGTGGGGTGGGGTGGTGTGTGGTGGGGTTTATATTTTATATATAATTTAAAATATATTATTTTTTTATAAATATATATATATATATATATTAAAATATAATATATTATATAAAATATAAATACCTATAAATATATATATATATATATTATATTATATTATTTTATTTATTAATTATATGTTTTTATACATATTATATAAAATATATTATATATTTATATATTAATTATATAATTTTATATATTATATATATATTTTATATTAAAAAATATACATAAAAAATATATATATATATTTTCCTAAAAAAACCTTTTAAAATATTATATTAAAATATATAATTAAAATATATATATATATATAATATAATATATATGTGTGTGTGTGTTTTGTATACACATATCATTTATATACATATATATTAATATATATATATATATATATATATTTTAATTATTTTAAATATTATATTTTTTACCCCGCCGCCTCGTCTCTCTCTGCCCCCCAAAACAAGGCGGGGTAGGCAGACGGGGTGGGGTTTCCACGGGTGGAAAACTGAAAAGGGTCCAAAAGGGGGTTTTATTATTATCATATTCTGGGATTATGTGTTTATATATATATATATATTTTATTATATATAAATATATATATATTTATATATATTATATATATTTTGGTGTGTGTGTGTGTGTGTGCGTGTGTGTGTATGTATAGTATATGTATAAAACTTAAACGATATATTATATATATTTTATACTTTTTATATATTATATATATTATATATAATATATAATTATACTTATTTTATATATATATATATATATATATATATAAAAATATATATTATTATATACATATATATATTTAATATATATATTAATTATATAATATATATATATATTATATATATAATATATTTTATATTTTATATATATATAATAAAATATATAATATTTTATATATTATAATATAAAATATGTTATAATAAAATATATATATGTAATATACATAATATATATATGTATAATATATATTTATATATATATATAATATTATATATATATATATATATATATATATATAGTATATATATAGTTAATATTAATATATATTTATACGGTGGATATAATTATACAGAATATAATATATATAAGATATATTATATATATATATTTATATATTATATATATAATATACCTATATATGTAATATATATATATATTTATAAGATATATATATTATATATATAGATATATATATATATATATATCTATATATATATATAATATATCAATATATATATATATATATAGGCAAGTAGGTATATAGTGCAATAATATATGAGTATAGTGAGAGTAAGTCTAGTAAGTTATATAGTATATATAATATATATATTAAATATATATAAATAGTATACTGTTTATTACAATATATTGTATTTATATAATATATATTATATATATATATATATATATATAAATAGATATTCATATACTATATTAAAATATATATACATCTAATATATAAATATATTATATACTATCGTATACATTATATATATATACATATATAATAATATATATATATTATATATTATCGTCTTATAGATGGGTAGGTTCGGCCTTATAATTTATAAAATGTATCCTAGTATAATATATATATATATAATTATATATGGTTTAATATAATATATATCTTCTAATATATAATATCAATGGTAATATACGATATATACTATAATGATATATATAGTATAGTATCTCGTATATATAATAACTATTCATATATATAGGGTATATAATATTCTCTATATCTAATTATATAGTACATACAGATATATAGTAATAATATATGACTATATATTTATATTATATAATATATAAATATAATATTTATTTAATATATATATAAATATATATATGATATATCAGATATATATAATATATAATATTATACCTATTAGTTGTATGGAGTGAGAAGTTGCATATACTAATATAATATATATAGTATATATAGAGATTCTAACATTGTTTCTTTCGTATCGAATTGGCTGAATTTCTGAATTAATTACGTTTTTTCCCAGTTAAGAGCCGGTGCCTTCAATCCCGTAAATGAACGGAAACACGCATTTATTCTCTATCAAATCTAACATCACGCTGATGTTCATGTCATTCTTTTCTCAAATCTCTACCGGTCTCACCTATGTAAAACTTGGGCAATCTTTACAAGTTATATTGTAAATACCGGGAGAAGTCTCAAGAGCACCGCTAGCCGTGCATTGTGTTTTAATAAAGTATTTACGCACCTTATTCGGCTAGTAAAGACAATGTCAATGCCCAGCGCCTTTAAACATGTGCCGTATTTTTTCATCGAGGTGGACGGGTTTACGGAACTAATTAATAGTTTACACAATGGCACTATCCCTGTTGAGAATTACGGGGAATGGTATAAAATTTCCATCTCGCAGATGAGTGGTGCCTGATTTCAAGAATACACGGGGATATCCTAATTTCGAAAAAGTTTCAAAAATGACGTCAAGCTCCCGATCAATAAACTCAAAGTCACAGATTCATATGCCCTAGAAACATGGACGAGAACTACTGACTTTTTAAACATATAACCGGGTGATTCGAGAAAAAATGAACGGATAATTTATCGGTGTGATTGGGGGGGGTTATACGAGTTAGACCGAGAAATTTAAAGGGGAGCCCATTTACATTGAATAAACAGTATGATTCGAGAAATGGTAATTGTTCCTGAATCTTTCCCATTCTAGCTTTTAAATTGTGATGTACGCGCGAGGTTGTTGGAGTTTCTGGGAGGGGGAGGGGGAGAGACAAAATCATCGAAATCTGACGGTTTCGCTTGCCACATAGAAAATTAACATCATCAACCATAGACGAAACCAAATCGTGTCGGAGGGGAATCGACGTAAGGAGCTCAGATTCAAACATCTCATATATAAATTCGCAGAACCGGTCTTAAGCTACTTCCCATCGCGTTACCATTGTTTGTTTATAAATTCGCCCGTCAAAAGTCAAGACAATTATTCGTGAGCGCACAAACGAATGAGATCAATAAAGCATTGGACCGGAATATGGATCTTATCCACGAACTGATAAAATTTCCTTTCAAGAAATTCTAACCATCTTAAGCGGAACATTAGTGAACAAGAATCTACATCAAAGCTCACTATTTCTTACCCGTGCGTCGGCAAGTTTCTAACGCTTATCCACCTGAAATCCTTGAAATGTTTTAATATGACTATCAGAAAAAGAACCCCATAAGATAGGAGATGTAAAACGCTCGCTCGCCATGAGTCTAAAGGACGGTTTACCGCGTTGCAACATAGACCGAAATAATATGCCTTAGAGGGACGGCCGCTGTTTGTTAGTTTTTAGGAAGGCAAATACAAAAGTATCGAATAGGAGGGATTACCGTGTTCTAAAGCCGATCCAAAAGAATTTTGGGTCAGGACAAAACAGGGCAGAGCAAGTAACGGTCCGGATAAGTAAGAAGTGTGTCGTGGTTTAACTGAAATTGACTTCCGTGACATGTGAAAAGAACTCACTCGGGGCTGGAGGCGCAGTTTTTGATACATCGAGGTTTGTCCGTTCCAAGAAAAATGGAATGAGCTTTGCTTAAATGCTGATAATCAGATTATTAAGGATAACCTACGTTATTACCTTGTCGGCTTTGGGTAATTTCATAGGATAGTCGTCAGACGTATATTCAAAGTATTAACGTTTAAAAGAGGTGGAGGACAGTTAGACGATTTAGTGGCCAATGAAATAACTCGTGGTGAGTGTAGAAGTCCTTTTGGGAAAATCGTCGCATAAATCATTCGAATCTGGATTTAACATGACCTTTAAGGTAGCTGAAGATCTTTATGGTCTAGGGATTTGTTTTTGCTTCGCAATGAAACTAACAAGACCTTCCTAATATAACAATCTAACATGATTGCGCTTGGTTTGGTAGCAAATGATAAAACCAAACCTAAAGTTCGGTTTCGTAACCTGGGGAAAGGAATTAAGACGATAAATTTACAACCGCTCAAGGAATCGTGTTGAAATAGGGAGTTTCAATAGTGGTGCGGTGTTGATCTTTGATGCCGTTCGCTTTTTCAAAATGGACGCGTCTACGCGGCAGCCATGTGCTTAAAAGGTTAATTAGGAGGGGCGGAGTCTTGCGCTACTTCGCGAAATTGAAACGGGGGTAACTTCTCTGAATCAATCTAAGCGAATTGTCGCACGTTACTAGTGTTTGTTGTTGTGTTTATAAAATATATAATTATACTAGTTATATATACTATTATATATATATATATATATATATATAATATAATATATTATATATAAAAACTACTTCTCCGCTCTGTGGTGGCATATTAACCTCAGTATGAATTTAGATGGTAAATTTCTACGATAAATCCTAGTGAGATTCCTAGTTCCCGTTTTAGTTTACGTAGGGGGTCGTTTGTCATGGGGGGTTTAGCACGTGGCCGCGCCGGGTTTCATATTCGGCAGTGACCGAGGTTCGAGTCCCTCATCAGGGAGTTGCTATTTTCAATATCAATGATGGAGCAACAGTTGCATTAGTCCATTGCATATAAATTTCTATATATGAATATATATTTCTATATATATATTAAAACACACAGGAGAACACACATCCTAAAGACAACATTTGAAAAAAAGGACACACACACACCACACACACACACACACATATTATTATATTATATTTAATAAATATAATAATATATATAGATTATTATATATATGTATATCTATATATATATATAATATCTGATTATATATATATTATTTATATATATATATATATATATAATATATATATATATGTTTGTGTGTGTGTGTGTGTGTGTGTGCGTGTGTGTGTGTGTGTTTTATATTTTATATTATAATTTATAATATATATATATATGATATATATATAATATATATATATATTATATACATATAATACAATATAATGATCTCTATATATATATCTATATTATATATATATATATATATAATATACACTATATAATACATATAATATGTAATATCGCATATCTTACTAAATATATACATAAATCTCTTCTATATATCATATATATCATATAGGTCATATATATATCTCTATATACTCTATATCTATAATATATATCATCATATATCTATATCTATATGTGTATCCACATATCACCTTATATCCATATAGCGTATATCTATCGTATATATATATAGATCACTCACTATATATAATTATCGATGTATCTTCGGGTCTCCTGTTTATTGATAGTCTAACTGTGCAGATCCAGCCGCGCTATAATCGTCTCGCTCTCCACCTGACTTTTTAGCCCACATACACAGGCAGGCTAGCCAAGACGTAGTGCGTGTTATCCACGAGGGTCCTGTGAACACTGAACAGCGCCAAGAAGGCCATATATGGATGTATATATGCATATATATGCATATAGTGGTATATTATATATATATATAATATATATATATATATTATATATATTGTGGTGTTTGTGTGTTGTGTGCGTGTGTGTGTATGTATATGTATGATGTATATCTATTCGATATATATATATATATACTTATATATATATATAATATAAGTATATATATATATATATATATACTTTATATATTATATATATATTAAAATATATATATATATAATATCCATAGATAGGATTCCTATGTAATATATATTTATATATATATATATATATATATATAAATATATATAATATATATATCTATATATAACTTCCGCTATCATTACTCAAGTATGATAGATCGGTAATTTCTATACAGCTAGTGAGATCCTAGTTGCACAATCCTTTTAGTGGGTCGTAGTGGCATGGGTGGTTTAGAGCACTGGCCTCCGGTTTTCATACCCGGAGTGACCTAGGCTCGAGTCCTGGTCAGGGAGGGTTGCTATTTTTTAATATCAATGAGGTTTGCATTATTCCATCTTTAATATACATCACATCACACACACACACATATATAATAGATATATAATATATATATATTATATAATGGATTATATATATGATAATATATATATATTATCTGTATGTATATGTATGTATATATAAAAAAAAAAAAAAAAAAAAAAAAAAAAAAAAAAAAAAAAAAAAAAAAAATATATATATATTATATATAGTTATATTTATATATATAGTAAGTACATGTATAGGTTATATATAGTATAGATATATTATTAGTAGCGTGATATATAAGTATATATTATATTTATAATAAATGTTTCTATATATAATATAGTCTATACATTAATATAATATAGTATATATATATAATACTATTATTATATATATTATGTTTATATATAATATAATATCCTGTACATGAAGTTAATATATAGTATATACTCATCCATGCTAGATATAACTATATTTACATATCAGTAAGTCTGAGTACTAATACTATACTTACTTATTATAGCATATAATGTCAATATAATATATATGCATATATTTATATATATATTATAGTATCTATATATATATTATAATATATAGAAATTATAATAGTATTAGATTCATATATATAGTATATATATAAATATATATGTGATAGTTATATATATATATACATCTATCCCATTAATATATATAATAGATATAGTATTATTTTAATATTACTATATATATACAGATAGATATATATATATATATTTACCATATATATATATATATATCAGTATATAGTATATATATCTATATATATGTAATAGACATATATATATATAATATATATATATATATAATATATATATATATATATATATAATATTTATCTATATACTAAATATATATAGAATATATATATATATAGATATATGTATCTATATATATATATATATATATATATATATATATATATTATTATATATAGAGATTGCTAACATTTTTTCTTTCGTACGAATCTGGCTGATTTATGATTAATTTACGTTTTTTCCATTAAGAAGCCGGTGACCTCATCCCGTAAATGAACGAAACACAACGCAATTTGATTCTCTAGCAAATCTAACATCAACGCTGATGTTCATTAATTCTTTCTCCAAAAGCTCTACCCGGTCTCACCTATTAAAACTTGGGGCAATCTTTACAAGGTATAGTGTAACTACCGGGAGAAGTCTCAAGAGCACGCTAGCCGCATTGTGTTTTACTAAAGTATTACGCACCGTTATTCGG
>NW_023658856.1:0-7500 GCF_015228065.2 Penaeus monodon | reverse complement strand
CGTTCCTCTACATAATATCTATCATCAGTGTATATTCTCTATTCTATCTCTCTATATCTCCCTCTCTATCTCTCTCTCTTCATCATCTCTCCTCTTGTCTCTCTCTCTCTCTCTCTCTCTTCTCTACTACTCTCTGGCTCCTCTCTATACTCTCGCTATCTCTCTCTCTCTTCTCACTTCATCTCTCTCTACTCTCTCTCTCTCTTTATCTCATATCTATCATGGGCGTAGTCTCATTCCCCCACCCCCCACCCCTCTTATCCCCCGCCCACGCTCTACTCTCTCTCTTCCCCTATCTTCCAGCGCCCCCGACCCCCAGACACACACACCACGCCACCCGCACACCACCCCCCCCCATTTCTCTCTATCTCTATCTCTCTCTCTATCTTCTCCTATCTATCTATCTCTTCTCTATCTCTGCTCTTCTTCTTATTCGTCTTATTATTGTTCTTCTTCTCTTATTCCTTTTATTCTTTGTCACTTCTTCCACCCCCCGCATTTCCCGGTCAATAATAACAATCCTCTCATAATCCTCCTCCTCTCATCCTAATCCTCATCATGCTACTACAACATCCTCCTAGTTCTCCTAATATTGTTATTATTATTATTGTTATTATTGTCGTTTATCATTACTTTTATTAGTAGTTAATTACAAAGATAATTATTAAAACTTAAACTGTAATAATTACAATAATAATGATAATAATTAAAATGATGATATAATAAGAGAATGAACTCGTTTTATTATTGTATTATTTTATTACAATTATTTATTGTTGTTATTATTAGTAGAGTGCAAAAAATATAGAGATAATAATCGATATGATAATCGTGTCCATTATAATAAAAAGGGAAAAAAATCCCAAAAGTCGACAAAGTGGCAAAATCCTAGCGGAAATAATAGCCTTTTCAGAATCTCCTCCAAATTGGTTTTGGCAATTATTAGTTGTAATAATGATAATTTCTCAGAATTGTATTTAGTCATGACAATATGATGATAAAAAGATAATAATGGAGAATGTTTGATAAATTTACTATTATTATTATTATTATTATTATTATTATATTATTTATATTATTATTATTTCTTATTATAATTACTTTATTATTATTATTGCTATTATTATTATTATTATTATTCTTATTGAATTATTATTATTATTATTTATTCTTATTTTAATTACTTTAATATTAGTATTATTACAAAAAATTGTTTATAACTAAATAAAAACAATATAACGAATAATAATAATAATAATAGTTCTCATAATATATTACTTTTATTATTATTATCATTATTTATATTATTATTACTTTTAATTGTTAGTATTATTACAAAACATGTGTTATAACTGTATAAATAATGTGGGTATGGATCCTTAAGATATTTTTAATTTCATTCTTCGTGTCTCAGCTGTGAAGATATGTCATCAGTAGCGCTCAACGTCCACTGCCACCACCCGTTTATACGTACCGGTAACGAGTGTAATCAAGTGTTTGTAATGTGTAATCAAGTGTTGTGGATGAGGGGACAGGTAATGTTCCGAAATGTTGGAGTGTGTGTAGTGTAAAATTGTATGAAACAGCGAGAGAAACGAATGGTAAGATGTAACCTGAGTCGAGTAGACGAGCACGGGGATTCCATCACGGTAAAGGAATTTCGTAATTAACAATTTTTTTTTTTTTTATCATCCGCAAGCTATCAGTATTTTACTCCCCTTACGGCCAATCAGCAAAAGCTCTCAGTATTTACTTTCCTTTATAGGCCACTCAGCAAAGCTTATCCAGTATTTTCAGAAATAAGTAGAACAAAAAACATCACAGCACCTGATTTTTATTATAAAAGGCACAAGTTTAAAAGTTAAGACACAAAGCAGATCCATTAAAATTACGAAGACTAAAAGAGAACTGAAACTAGTTCCTTTTGTTTAAAGACTTTAAAATCCATAAAAAAAAATGAAAGCCTTACGACATAAAAGGCCACCCGCCGAGTGTATATTCAGCTAGATGAACACTCTGCCACAAAAAAGACAGTTTCATCGAAAACCACATACCTTACACTCGAAGGTGTCCGAAAAAATAATTAGTCCCGAACACACACACACACACACAAAAAAAGGGGGACACAAAAAACAAAGGGACAGCCAGTCTAGGGTGCCAGTCCTGCCTCAGCCCTGCAACAGCTACTGCCCGAGAAGGCGAGAGAACCGCCTATATACAAGGTGCAAATCTTTAAGGTGGTAATTTTTTTTCTCTCGTCTTTTGGCCAGCAATCCCTAACGATTAGGGGGGAAAAATCCCTTTAAGACAAGTTTGTTTTAGAAAATGAATTTAGTTTATAAAAAAAAAAAAATTCCTAATAACACTATTAAAAGAACTTAAAGCTAGAACTAATTAGTTTTTCTTTTCTTTCAAGCCTATGGCCCTTTCAACCGCTCCCGTGGTGATGAATGTGGCACTACATAGTAGATGCTCTCATAATATAATGCTAATCAGGCTTCCATAAAAACAAGACGAAAGATAAAAGAGGAGAAATGTGTGTATATATTAGATATATATATAGATAGATATATATTATATTATATATTATATCTATATATATAATATAAATGTAAACTAAATATCCCCGCTCCTGGACAATCCGTCGGCTTCTTTTTCGCAAAGAAGGATGGTGTCTTCGCCTCCGCGACAGTCGGTGTCAACTAGCTCCGTCATCCAGCCTGTATTAAGGGCAGAAAGTTAGCAAGTCTATACGTTAAACCTGAGTGAGGTACTCGTAGAGTTTTCCAAGGGGACACTGCGGCTTAATACACGCTGTCCGGACTGCCGAAAGGAAATCCATAAATGTGTGTTTATTTTTTTTTCATTGTAACCCCACAGTCCCCTCAATAACAAAAAAGATGATAATAATGCTAATGAAGTAATCATAGTCTCATAATATTGTTGTTATTATTACTAACTGTTATTATTATCATTGTTATTACTTTTATATTACTATAATTGCAAAATTTTGATTATAACTATACAAATCTAATAATCACGATAAGATTAAAATAATAATATATATAATATTAGTAAATTACTATTAACTGTTGTTATTATTAGTATAATGCAAAAGAAAATAAAAAAATCTAATAGCTGAAATAATTGCAATGAAAGATAATAATGATGAAAATAATTGCTGTAATGATAATAAAGCTGAAAATAATGGATGATAATGATGATAATGATGTTGCTAACGATGATAATGATGATACTGATGATAATAATCATGAATAATATAGTATCGTGTCATTTATATAAAAAAAAAAAAACAAAAAAAAAATCCCAAAGTCCGTAAACCGGCAAAATCTAGCGAAATATAGCCTTTTGCGAGATACTCGAAACCCTATTTTTTCGATTTCAATGATGATTTTTGGCAATTACTAGGGTGATAATATAATTATAAGAATTAAAAATAAATTATAACTGTAATAATAACATAATAACAATAATAATGATAATAGAAAATAATAATAATCATAATGATAATAATTAATTTATAATTATGATTATACTAAATCACTATAATATGGTTATTATATTATTATTGTAATTATTATCACTTATTTATTTATTTTTAACTGGAATATAATTGTCAAACATAATCATTTAAAGTAATAATTACAGTAAAACGATATTAATTAAATGAATGATATAAATATTATTATCAAAACGTTTTATTGTTATCATTATTGTTATTATTTATATTATGGTAATTTATTATTAGTATAGGTTCTAAAATTTATATATTAGACTGCATAATTCGCAAATAATAATGATAATAATTGATTATGATGTAATAATTGCAATAATGATGATATGATGATAGTAACTTGTGATACTGATGATAATGATGATGAATACGAATAATAATGATGATAATTTGATATACCATGATAATAACAGAAAATTGTGTCCATATATAATAAAAAGGTAAAATGAAAAAAAAATCCCAAAAGTCCGAAAACAGGAATATCTAGCGAAATATAGCCCTTTTCAGAGTAGACGCCATCCAAAATGACGTTTTTTTTTTTCCATTCATGTCATGATTTTTTGGCAATTATTAAGATAATAATGATAATAATTGCCTGAATTCTATTTCGATAACATTTGATGATTATTAATATTATTACTATTATCATTATTATTATCATTCTTCTTCTTCTTCTTCTTATTATTATTATTATTACTATTATCATTATTATTATTATTATTATTATTATTATTATTATTATTATTATTATTACTTCAATTATTAGTATTATTGCCAAAAAAATATATTATAACCTGTAATGTATAATAATAATATACATAATAATAATAATAATAATAATAATAATAATAATAATAAGTATCATATAATAATAATAAGTTGTTTATAATATTGTTATTATTATTATTCTTATTGTTATTATTATCATTATTTTATTTTTACTGGATAATAATTGTAAAGATAATTATTTAAAAACGTTATTATTTGTTATGATTATTGTTTATTACTATTATTACTGTAGTTTGTTCCTAGTTAGTTGCAAAAATGTATATTATACCTGGCAATAAATATAATAATAATTGCAATAATGATGAATATATTGCAATAATGGTAATGGTAATGATTGATATGACTTATGTTAACGATACTACAGATTTAGAATCCTGATAATATTGGGATGATATCAATAATAATAAGAGGTAAAGAAAAAATCCCAAAAGTTGAAAAGAGGCAAATCTAGCCGCTACTATACTCCCCAAATGACGTGTTTTTTTCCATTCATTTTGATAAAGTGACAATAAAGAGAATTTGGATAACATTTGATAGATTATTATATTATTACTATTATCATTATTATTATTATTATCAGTATTCTATCATTATTTTTTTTTATTATTATGAATCATTATTAATAATAATAAATAGTAATAATAATAATATTATTATTATTATTGTTATTCTTTTGGTGATTATTATTGCTATTATTATTATTATTAGTATTATTATTAGTATTATTATTATTACTTTAAATTATTAGTATTATTGCTAAAAATATTTAACTGTAATAATAACAATAATAATAATAATAAATATAATAATATTATAATAATAACACTAATCGTTTTATTATATTTGGTATATTAATATTATTATTGATTCCTTATTATCATTATTATTATTTTTACGTAGATAATTGTAAAAATTAAGTAGTATAACAGTATAATTACAGTAATAACGATATGAATTAAATAACGATTTAATAATTTGTTATAATAAACGTTATTATTTATTTGTTATTACTATTATTAATTGTAGTTGTTATAGTATAGTGGTAAAATATATTCTTATAAACTTAGATATTGCAATGATAATGATAATAATTGCAAATAATGATGATATGATGATGGTTACTGATGTTTATGAAGATAATGATGATGATAACGATAATAATGATGATAATCATGATGATAATAACAGTAATTCTGTCCATTATAATAAAAAATGTTAAAATAAAAAATCCCAAAAGTCGAACTAAGCGAAAAAACTAGCGAATATAGCCTTTTGAAGTAATACTCCAAAATGACGTTTCTTTCATTCGTTTTGATAATTTTGGCATTATTAGGAATAATAATGATAATAATTACCAGAATTCTATTAATCATGAATATAATGATGATAAAGTTGAGAATAAAAGAGAATTTGGATAACATTGGATGATTATTATATTATTACTATTATCATTATTATTAACATTATTATTATTTATCATATTATTTTTGTTATTATTATTATTATTATTTATTCTTATTATTATATATTATTATTGTTCTATCATTATCCTTATTATTTTATTTCTTTATATATAAGTATTATTGCCAAAAATATATTATACTGTAATAATAATATAGTAATACTAATAATAAGTAAAATAAATAATAATAATAATCGTTATAATTTGTTACTATATTAATATGTTATTATTATCATTATTTATAATTTTTCACTGTTAGTATAATTGTAAAAAATAATTTTTAAACAGCAATTATTACAGTAATTAAAGATTTTAAATGAAAATAATGATATAAATTATTTTTATAAAAACTTTTTTATTGTTATTCTTATTGTTATTACTATTATTATAGTAGTTGTTATTAATATAGTTGTAAAAATATATATTATAACTGCAAAAATTGCAATAATAATTATAATAATTGCAATAATGATGATAATAATTTCAATAATGATGATAATGTTGATGGTAATACTGATAAGCTGATAATAATGATGATAACGATAATGATGATGATAATTATGATAATAATCATGATAATAACAGGAATTGTGTCCATATATAATGAAAAAAAAATGTAAAACAAAAACTATCTCAAAAGTTGAAAAAGCGGCTAAATCTAGCGAAATATAGCCTTTTGAGAGTGTACTCCAAAATAACGTTATTTCCATTAATTTCATGATTTTGGCAATTATTAGGGTAATAATAGTATTAATTACCAAAATTCTATTAATCATGACAATAATGATGATAAAAGTGAGAATAAAGAGAATTTGGATAACATTTGATGATTATTAATATCATTACTATTATTATTATTATTATTATAATATCATTATTATTATCATTACTAGTATCATTATAATTATTATTATTATTATTATTATTATCATTATTATTATCATTATTATTATTATTAACATTATTATTATTATTATTATTATTATTACCTTAATTATTAGAATTATTACCAAAAAATATAATGTAACTGTAATGATAACAATAATAATAATAATAAGCATAATAATAATAATAATAATAATAATAATAATCGTTATAATATTATTATTAATATTATTATTGTTATTATTATCATTATTATTATTTTTACTGGTAGTGTAATTGTAAAAATAATTATCATAACAGTAATAATTGCAGTACTATTATCATTATTATTATTATTACTAGTATCATTATTATTATTATCATTATAATTATTATTATTATTGTTTTTATCATTATTATTATCATTATTATTATTATTAATATTATTATTATTATTAATATTATTATTATTATTATTATTATTATTATTACCTTAATCATTAGAATTATTACCAAAAAATATAATGTAACTGTAATGTAACAAAAATAATAATAATAAGCATAATAATAAAAAATTTTAATAATAATATAATAATAATAATAAACTTTTTATAGATATTATTATTAATATTATTATGGTATTATTAAACATTATTATTATTTTTATGGTAGTGTAATTGTAAAAATGATTATTATAACAGTAATAATTGCAGTAATAATGATATTTTGAAATAATGATATACACTTTATTATAAAAACTTTTACGTTATTATTATTGTTATTACATTATTATTGCATTGTTATTAGTATGTTTTAAAAAATTTTATTAAGTCAAAAAATTAAAAATAAT
>NW_023658855.1:7500-10000 GCF_015228065.2 Penaeus monodon | reverse complement strand
TGTAATCTCCAGGTCAGGGCATAGAATACTGACCGCGTTGGCAAAGTACGAGTGATCTGACAAGGGACGAAAATCGCCTGAACCAGACCTACCCACGTGCAAAGGTTGGTGTATCAGAGAATAACGCCAACGGTGGCTAGGAGGACTAGGGACTATTTGGGCCACTCTATGGGTCCCCTTGGAACTAGCTGGATGTTTTGTCCGTAGACTCAGGATCATTGGCCACTTTTCAACAATTTGCTTCCCGTGGCCACTAGCAAGAAAGTTTGTAACTGTGTGACATAGCCTTATCTGTTGCCATACTCTATTATGTTGGTGCTCTATTTTAGGATTTGTATCTTGTATATCGGTTGATTATATCCGTCTATTACAGAATATATTAGTATTCGTGATTAGTTCGTCTACACATTTTTCTCTATTAGCACTGCAACACAAATAAGAATTATGATAAACAATAGTAATACAATAATATAATAATAACATTATCAAGATGGATTAATGATATAATGATGATAATAATGATAATGATAATTATAATAATGATAACGATAATGATACTGTTAATGATAATGTAAGAAAATGATGATATTAATGATAATGATAATGATAGTGATGGTGATTTGTTAGTGATAGTGATAGTGATAATGGTTAATAATAGTAGTGATAATCGCAATGACAATAATAATAATAATAATAAAAAAAACACACACGACAGCACAGCCCTCGTCCGTTTTTCAGTATGGATTTCTGAGTCAGGAACAACAGCCCCCCCAAACCAGGGTAACTAAATAAAACACAGTGATAATAATAAGATAATAATAATGATGATGATAATGGTGTATGAGTGTGTGTGGTGTGTGTATTTGTGTGTGTATGTGTGTGTGAGTGTGTGTGTGTGTGTGGGGTGTGTGTGTGTGTGTGTGTGGTGTGTGTGTGTGGGTCGGTGTGGGGTGTGTGGTGGTGGTGTGTTTAAATATAAATATATATATATATATATTATATATATATATATATATTAATATATATATATATATATATATATAATATATGCATTATATTGTATATACAATATATATATATATATATTATATATTAATATATATATATATTATATAATATATTACATATATATATATAGATATCATATTATATATATATATATATATAATATATATACTATATAATATATATATTTACAAACATAATGCATGTAGTATGTATCATCAATAACGGTCCTATGCTCATTTTGAGCAGCCGTGGACTCTCCACCAATCCTTCGACTAAACTCGATCTTTTTTTAAACCCCCCCCGCTTTTTATTTCCACTTGTACCACGACAACCCGCAAAATATCTTTGATGTTGTGCTCAATATTGTCTTCGGTTGCCCTCTTCCTCTGTTTCCTATCACCATCCCTGTCAGCAAGTTTTTCTCAATACTTTACTTCTCATTACAGGACCAATTAAACTTGGAATTTCCTCCGGTTCCAAGAGTCCAACAGCCGGTCTTTACAAATTTATTTTTCTCAGCACTTCATCATTCGTCTTCTTCTCTTCCAGCTAATACGCAGTACATAGTCTGTAACACCACATTTCAAAACTATTGAATCGTTTTTGTCTCTCTACTCAGCACCCAACATCAGAAAACCATGTTATGATGCAAATTGGGGAAAAACTTTAAATGAGTTCAATAACCTCAGCCTTGTCCGTAAGTAACGCTTCGGTCTTTCCAGATGTATTGAGAGCAATGTGGCGTTTTGGCAATGCAATTCTTCTTTTATCTCGGTGAACATCATATGTATTAGTCAAAATATTTATGTATAATACACACAAATCTGGGTGTGTGCAGGATGGATAAAACAGAAAATGTTTGTGCATGCAGCATTGGCTCCTACAAACTGAAGTATAAGTTCTCGCATATCGTGTTCTTGTCTCGTAAGTCCATTCATTTCCTTAATTCCCTCTTCCTCCTCTTTTCCGTCCTCCTTCCCAGCCGTCCTCATCTCCACTTGGCAGTCTTACCCCACTATCATTCTGCCCCGCTCCACCCTACCCCTTTCCTCTCCGTGATATATTAGCCTTATAGTTTGCTCCAGTATTGTAATAGAAACTTCGTTGTTTCATTGCCCTCTTTCTCCCATTCTCTCCCTTCCCTTCTCCTTCCTACTCCCTCTTCCTCTGTTCGATCACGTCCTGCTCCTCCCTCTTCTTCCTCTTAATCCTTCCTCCCCCCTCCCTCTCTCTCTCATTCCTCTCTCCCTATTACATTCCCCCCCCTCTCTTTCTTTCTCTCATCCTCTTTCTCCTCTATCTCTCTTCCTCAACCTCTTTCCCCATTTCATCATCCCCTCCCTCTCCTCTCCCTTACACCTCTTTCTCCATCACCCCCCCCCCTTTCATCCCTTATCCTCTTTCCACTCATTCCTCTCCTCTCTCTCCTCATCCTTTTAACCCCTTCTCAGGCTAACTCTCCCTACCTCTTCTTACTCCTTTCCTCAGGTTC
>NW_023658855.1:0-2500 GCF_015228065.2 Penaeus monodon | reverse complement strand
CCCTATCCTCACCCCTTTCCTCTTCAGATCTGAAGATGGAAATCAGGTGGATCGAAACTGTAGTCTCGTTTTCAATAAATCTAGTTTGTAAGTTTTTATCCCTAGTACAACACGGGAGAGTGTTTTACTATCTCACACACCACACACACACACACACACACACACAACACACACACACACACACACACACACCACACACACACACACAAAACACACACACTCACACACATACATTCACACTCAAACACATTCTCACACACACACACACACACACACACACACACACACACACACACACACACACACATATATATATATATATACATATAATATATTCATATTATATATATTATATATATATATAAATCAGTTCACGGAATGACCATTGAAAGTGTCTGATCTATTGGCTCATATATATATATTATATATATCTATAGATATTATATATATATATTAAATATATATAATATATAAAATATATAGTTCAACAGAAGCAAGACGGGGAGTAGGATACACACACACACACCACACACAAGCACACACACACACACCACACACACACACACCCAACACACACAGAGAGAAGATAGATATATATAGAGAATATGAGAGATCTAGATAGAGAGAGACGAGATATCTATATGTATAGATAGATAATGAGACTAGCATAGGACATATCAATATAAGAATAGATACTATAGAGATATATAGAGAATTCTATATATATATTATAGATATATATACATATACATATAATTTATATATATAGATATATAATAAAGATATATATATATATATAGATATTATATATATATATATATATATATATATTGTGGTGTTGTGTGATGGTGGGGTGTGTGTATGTGTGTGTGTGTCGTTGCATATATATATATATAGACTATATATATATATATATATATATATATATATATCTATATATATATATGTGTGTGTTGGCTGTGTGTGGTGTGTGGTTGTGAGTGTGGGTGTGGTGTGTGTGTGGGTGAGGATGGGTGTGTGTGTGTGTGCAAAATACATACATACGAGTACATAGATAAGTATGTATATACAAATAATATAGATATGAGAGTAGAGATAGAGATATTAGAGAGAGAGAGATATAGATAGATATAGGAGAGAGAGTAGAGAGTGTTTCAACAGAAAGCAATAAGTCTTATTATTATACACACACACACACACACACGCACACACAAACAACACACACAACACACAAACACACACACACACACACACACACGCACACACAAGTATAGAGATTAGAAGAGATATTATTAGATAGATAGAGAGGGAGAGAGAAGAGATAGATACAGATACATAGAAGGGAGAGAATATAGATATATAGAAGAGGTATAGAGAGATATAGAGATATAGATAGATAGGAGAGATAGATTATATTATATGTGTTGTGTTGTGTGTGTGTGTGTGTGGGTGTGTGTGTGTGTGTGTTGTGTGTGTGTGTGTGTGTGTGTGAGTGTGTGTGGTGGTGTTTGTGGGTGTGTGTGGTGTGGTGGTGGGTGTGTGTGTGTGTGTGTGTGTGTGTGTGTGGGTGTGTGTGGTGTGTGCGTTATGTGTGTGTGTGGTGTGTGTGTGGTGTGTGTGTGTGTGCATAAATACATAAATACGAGTACGGAGAGTAAGTGTGTATAAGAGATATATATAGATATATATATAATATAGATATATATATATATATAATTATATATAGATAGGTGTGTGTGTGTGTGGTGGGTGTGTGGTGTGGTGTGTGTGGGGGGTGTTTGGTGGTGTGGTGTGTGGGTGTGTATACAATAGATAGATATATATATATGATATTATATCTATATATATAGATTATAATATATATATATGCATATAGTGTGGGTGTGTGGTGTCTATGTATATATATAATATCTATATATATATATATACATATATATAATATATAGATATATAGATATACATAGATACATATACGGGTATATAGATAGATAGATATATATATATATAGTAATATATAATATAGATTATAGATATATATATATATCTATGGTGTGGTGGGTGTGTCGTGTGTGGTGGTGGTGTGTGTGTGTGTGTTGTGTGGTGGGTGTGTGTGCTTTCGTATGGTGGTCGTTGTGGTATGTGGTGTGTGGTGTGTGTTGTGTGTGTAGGTGTGTGTTGTGTGGTGTGTGGTGTTGTGTGTTTGTGGTATGTGTGTGTATATGATGTGGGTGTTTAGATGTATGTAGTAGGATGTATGTATGTATGTAGTGTATGTATGTATAGTATGTATGTATGTATGTAGTATTCATGTAATATTTATATAGATATATAGATATATATATTATATAGTAAGTATATATATATATATATACTATATATATATATATGTATATATATAGGTAGGATATATATATAATATTATATAGATATATATATATAGAGATATATATACATATTATACATGTAATGTCCTGGTAAGACAAGAAAAACTGCACCCGGG
>NW_023658854.1:5000-22756 GCF_015228065.2 Penaeus monodon | reverse complement strand
CCGGGCCGGCCCCGCGCCGCCTGCCTCCCCGTGCTTGCCGGGGCCCGGCGTTTTTCCTCCCTTTTTCCCCTGCGACCCACCCCCCCAACACCGAAAAAATTGGGCGACCCCGACGGGGTCCGTTTTTTTTTTGTTTTTTTTTTTGTTTTGTCCCCAATTTCTACCTGGTTTTGATCCCTTGCCCCAGTAGTCCCATATGCTTGTCCCTCAAAGATTAAGCCATGGCCATGGTTTAAGTACAGGCCGAACTTAAGGCGAAACCGCGGACGGCCCTCATTTAAATCAAGATATTATAACTCCATTGGAATCTCTGCCGAACCCGCCACTACTTGGAAATAACTGTGGGGGTAATTTCTAGAGCCTAATACATGCCTTTTGGTAAAGTCCCCCCCTTTCCGACCGCGAGGGAAGGGAAGCCGCTTTTTTTTTTATTAGACCAAAACCCTCGGGCGGCCCGGCCCCCCTTTCAACCGGCCGGCCCCGCGATTCCTCCCTTGGGTGAATCAGAATAACTTTTGGCCGAGGGCGCCACGACCCCCCCCTCCCCGCAACCCCGGGTTTGGGTCCCGGCGCCGCCGCGTCCCCCCCCCCCCTGCAGCGTCTGCCCTTTATCAGCTTCTCCGATTTGTAAGGTTTAAACGCCTAACAATGGCCTTATCACGGGTAACGGGGAAATCAGGGGTTTTCGATTCCCGGAGAGGGAGCCTGAGAAAAACGGCTACCACATTCTAAGGAAGGCAGCAGGCCGCGGCCAAATTTAACCCCCACTCCCGGCACCGGGGAAGGTAGTGGGACGAAAAATACGGGTTTTGCGACCCCCGAAGGGGGGCCCTCGCAATTGGAAAAATATACACTTTAAATTCCTTTTGTCGAGGACGAGGGGGAGGGAAAAACCCCCCTGGGGGGGGCCCCCCCGCCCGGAAAAATTTTAAAGCCCCTCCAAGGAAAAATATTTAAATTTTTTGGGTTTTTTTAAAACCGCCCGAAAATTTTTTTTAAAATTTTTCCCTTGCTGGACCGGGGGGGTTTCCCCGCCTTAAAACGGGGGGCCCCTACGGGGCCGGGGTTTCCCCCGACTGGGGGGGGCCCCCCCCGCCGGGCCGCCAGGGGTTTTTTTTTTTTATCCCCTTAAACCGGGGGGGGCCCCCCCGGGGGCCCCCGGCCCCCAACTTTTTTATTTTTTTAAAAAAAATTAGAGTTTTTAAAGACGGGTTTTGGGGTCTTTTCTTACAGCCGAAGGCCCCTGCATAAAAATGAAGGGGGAAACCGGGAAAAACCTCTTTTTTCTTTTTTTTTTTGGGGTTTTTTTTCGGAAACCCCAAAAGGTAATGTTAATAGGAAGCAGACGGGGGCAATTCCCCTTTACTGCGACGCTAAAGGGGTTTGAAATTTCCCTTAGACCGCCCCCGCATGACGCCCCTACTGGGGAAAAAGCAACCCTTGCCAAGGGGAATGTTTTTTTTCATTGATCCAAGAACAAAAGGGTTTTTTTAAAAAGGCGATAAATTCCCCCCCAAATTTTTTTTCTAACTTAAAACGATGCTGACTAGCGATCCCCCCCGGTTTTTTTTTTCCCCATGAAACCCGGCCCCCCGGGAAACCTTTTTTTTTAAAAGGGGGGGGAAAAAATTTTTTTTTTTTTTTTTTTTTGGGGGAAAGGGCCTAAAAACTTAAAGGAAAATTTGACAAGGGGGGGGCCCACCCCAAAGGAAAGGGGACCCCGGGCCCTATTTTGATAAAGGGGGGAAACTGGGCCAGGACCCCGGGGAAGGAAAATTAAACAAAAAATAAAGGCTTTTTTTTCCCCTCGATTTCGGGGGGGGGGGGAAAATGGGCCCGTTTTTTATTTTTTGGTGGAGTGAATCTGTCGGGTTTTTTTTTTCCGTAACAAAACAAAGAACTCTCCCCTGAAAAATTTAGCCCCCGCCGGTTTCCCCCCCCCCCCCCACCCCCCTTTCCCCTGGGGGCGGGGCCCCTTTTGGGTTTTTTTCCCCCTAAACCCGGCCGTCCCCCCCGGGGCCCCCCTCCCCCGGTGGTTTTTTTTTTAGGGGCCGCCCGGCCCGGGCCCCCCCCCGCGGGCCCCCCGGGGAAATGGGGGGGTGCTTCGAGCCCCCCTTTTCTTTAGAGGGATTAACCCGGCAAAAAAAAAATTATTTTCCGCACGAAAAATTTTTTTTTTTTTACCCCCATAACAGGCCCCTGGGTGGGCCCCTTTTTTAGATTTTTTTTCTGGGGGGAAACGCCCCCCTTAAAAATGGGATTTTTTTTTCAGGGGAGCTGTTCCCCCCCCCCCCGGAGGGGGGGGGGTTTAAAAACCCTCGTGAAAAAGGGCCCCCCCCTTAAAGGGGAAAAATTGGGGGGGCCCTTTTGGGAAAATTTTTTTTTTTCCCCTAAAACAAAAACCCCAAAAAAAGGGTTTCCACCAGTTTTTTTGCCCCCCGATTTTAGTCCCCCCTGCCCCCTTTTTTTTACCACCGCCGTCCGCTACTACCGATTAAAATGGTCCCCTAGTGGGGGAAAAAACCGGAAACCTGGCCCCCTTTTTTTGGGAAAAGCCGCCCCACCCCGCCTCGGGGGGCGGCCCCACCCCGGGGTGCAAAAAGGTGTAAGCTGGGTCATTTTAAAAAAAAAAATAAAAGTCGTAACCAAGGGTTTCCCGTATTTAAACCCCTGCCGGGGAATTTTAAAAACGGTGGGCCCGCAAAAGAAAACCCACCCCACCCACCGAGTAGTGGTGCCCGCCCGAAAAAAGGCAACTCCCCCGGGCAAAAAACCCCAAAAAAAGGGACGGCCCCCGGGGCCCCGGACGGAGGGAAACCCGGAAAACGGAGGGGAAAGGGGCCCCGGGGGCCAGTGACCCAGGGGCCCCGGGAGACCGGCCCCCCCTTTTTTCCCCCTCCCCCCCCGGGGGGCCCCCCCACCTCCCGTTTCCCCTCGCCCCCCTTTTTTTTTCCTCCCTCCTCCCTTTCCCTCCTCCGGGGGGGCCCCCTTCCCCCGGGGCACGGCCTTTTCCCCCCCCTTTTTTTTTTTTCCCCCCTTTTCCCCCCCCCCTCCCCCCCCTGGCTGGGGCCCCCGGGGGAAAGGGGGCCCCGGGGAGGGAGGAAGGGGGCCGAACCCCAAAAAATCCCTTTTTTTGCACCCCGCCCTGGGCCCCCCACCGGGGCCCCCTCCCGGGGTCCCCGACGGCGCCGGGCGCGAACCGCCGCCCCCCCGGCGCCGGGGGGCTATTTTTTTTTTTTTTTTTTTTTGGGGGCCCAGTTTTCCCCCCCTGGGCCCCCCTTTTTTTTTTGAGGGGGGGGGATCAAAGGGGGTGGTTTTTGGGGGGGAAAAACCTCGAGGAAAAAAAAACCCGGCAAAGACTCCCTTTAAGGGGGGAAACCCCACTTGGGCCCTTCCCCGGGGGCCCCCCCCGAAAAAAAGCCCCGGGCAAGAACGGATGTTTTTTTTTGCTTTAATCCAATTCCCCCCCCCCCGGATTCCATCGCCCCGTGCCGAACGCAAATTGCGGCCCCCCCTTTTTTCCCCCTTTTTCCCCCAAAAAAGGCGGCGCCCCCCCTTCCCCCCCCGGGGGGTCCTGACTTTTTTGCCCCCCGGGAGACAGTAAGGGAGGCCCCTGCGGACTGGGGGGCCCCGGGGGGCCCTTCCCGGTCCCTCCTCCCCTTTTTTTTTCCCCCCCTTTTTTTTTTTTTTTTTTCCCTTCCGGGAAGGCCCCGCTACGAAAAATCTCTTTAGGGGTGGGGAAAACCCCCGCCGTGGGGTTTTGGGGGCCCCCCCTTTTTCGCGGGGGGGGGGCCCCCTTTCCCCCCTCCTCCTTCCCCCCCCCCCCTTTCCTGGGGGCAGGAAAGAAGGAGAGGAGGGCCCCCGGCGGGGGGCTCCGCAAAAATTGCAACAACGGGGGGGGGGGGTTTTTTTTTTTGGGGCCCCCCCCGGCGGCTTTTTTCCTCCCAAAAGCCTGCCGGCCCTTTTCCACCAAACCCCCGTGGCCGGGGGGTGCGGCGGCGGCGGCGACGACTTGCTCGCTTCCCCCTTTCGCTCCCCCGCACAAAACCCCAATTCCCCCCGCCCTGGGGGTTTTTTTCCCGGGGGCCCGGGAGGGGGGGGGGTTTTTTTTTTGGGGGGAAAACCCCCGCTCCCCGGGGGTCCCCCGGGACTTTTTTTTTTTTAAGACCCCTTTTGGGGGGGCCCCCTTTCCCCCTCCTTCCCCTTTCCCCCCCCCGCCCCCGGCCCCCGGGACGGGCGGACCGGAAGGGAAAAACTCCCCCCCCCCTTCCCCTCCTCGCCCCGGCCCCGACAAACCGGGGGCCGTTTTTGGGTTTTTGGCCCCCGGGACCGGGAAAGCCAGGGCCCCAAAAAAAGGCGAATTTTTTTTTTCCAAAAAAGACCCCCGGAGGGGCCCCCCCCTTTCCCAAAAAGGGCCGTGGAAAAGCCACCCCCCCCCCCGATCCCCCCCCCCCCCCCCCCCCCAAAAAAAGGAAAAAAAAGGGGGGGCCCCGGGGGCCATCCGGGCCCCCGTGCTGGAGAGGGAAAAAAGGGGCCCCGCCAACCCTGAAAATTCGCAAAAGACCGCGTAGATTGGGGGGCCCCCCTTTCCCCCCGGACAAAAAACCCCCCCCCGTAAAAGGTTTTGGGGGAAGGCAGGGGGGCCCCGGGAAAAAGCCTTTTTAATCAACAAACAAAAAGAGAGGCGAAAAAAATTCAAAAAAAAAACCCCCAAAACGGGAAAACCGCCCCGGGGCCCCCCGGGCGCCCCCTTTTTTCCCCCCCCCCCTTTTTCCCCCTCGCCCTCGCTCCCCCCCGGTTTTTTTTTTTGAAAACTTTTAAACGCCCCCAAACCTCGAGTGGGAAATTTTGCCCCCCGCCCCAAAAATTTTTAAGCATTTTAATTCAGCGGGGAAAAAAAACCAACCGGGGGTTTGATAAGTCGCCCCCCCGAAAGGGGAAAAGCCCCCAGCGCAAAACCCCTCGGTCCCCCCCCCCCCCCGGGGGGGGCTTTCAAAGGGGTCCCCCGGTTTCGGGAGAGGCCCCCCCCCTGAAACCGCTTTTCCGAGCCCCCCCCTAATTTTTTTTGATGAATGCCCCTCTTCCATACCCCAAAAGGGTGGGGGCCCCCCCCCGTTTGGCGGAAAGGGAAAAAACCCCCCCCCTTTTTCGCGGGGGGGGGGGTTTTTTTTTTTCGGGAGTTTGCGGAACGGTTCCCTTAGAGTCGGGTTTGCCCTGAAACCCGAAAACCAAAAAAAGCAGGTGGAAAAACTCCATCTAAGGGGCCTTAAATAATCCCCCCCGAGACGAACCCGAAAACATACCGTGAGGAAAGTTTGAAACAAAAACCCCTGTAAGAGATTTTTTCAAGAAAAACGTGAAAACCTTAAGGGGCCCCCCTAAACGGGGGGAGTTTTTTCAAGACCCGAACGGGGGGGGAAATTCTTTTTTCGCCCCCCCCGGGGGGAAAAGGGGAAAAGGGGGGCGTGGCGGACCCCTTTTTTTTTTCCCCCCGGAGGCCCCCCCGGGGCCCCGAAAGGAAAAAACCCCGGGGCGGCCCCCCGCCCCCCCCTCCCCCCGGGGCCCGGCGGGGGGTCTTTCCCCCCCCCCCCAGAAAAAGGGTCCCCGCAAACGCTTTTTTGGGGACCAACGGGCGCCCCCCCCCTTGGGGGGCCCCCCCCCCCCCGGGGTAGGAAAAACCGGGCGGCCCCCCCCGTTTTTCCCGCCCCCTCCGTTTTCCCCCCTTTTGGCGGGGGGTTTTTTTTTTTTAAAAGCGCCCCCCTCCGGGGGATCCCCCGGTCCCCCCCTCGCCCCCCCCCTTCCCCCCCCCCGACGGGTCTCCCCCCCCCCCGGGGCCCCCTCCCCCGGGAAAAAGGGGGGGCCGGGCCCCCCCAAAAGGGCCCCGGCCCCCCGACCCCTATTCCCCGGGCCCCCCCGTTTTTCCTTTTTCCCCCTTCCCCGGGTGGCCCTTTCCCCGGCGGGGGAAAAGGAGTCCCCCCAAAAAAAACCCCAAACCCGTTTTTTTGAACCAGGGAAAACCCCAAGGATCCAACTTTTTTTAAGGGGCAAAGCCCCCCAAAGGGGGCCCCAAAAACCCCAAACGGGCCCCCTAAAAAAAGGTAAAATCGGGGCCCCCCAAATCCCCCCGGGAACCCCGGGGGGGGCCCGCGCGAAACCCGGAACGGAAAAGGCGGGCCCTTTTTTTTCCCCCCCGGGGGAAAAAACCGGGCGCGCGGGGCTTCCCCTCCCCCGCTTCCCCGCACCGCCCCCGCACGCCCCTCCACCGGGCGGCGGGGGGGGGGGCGGCAGGTCCCGGGAACTCGCGCCCATGACGAAACGGTCCCCCCCCCGCCTCGGCGGGGCTCGGGCCGGGCCGGATTGTGTCGGCGGGTTACCCAGAGCATAGATGGTTGGGACCCGAAAAGATAGTGAAACTATGGCTTGGCCCAGGATGAAAGCCAGGGGAAACACCTGGTGGAGGTTCCGAAAGCGTTTTTTCTGACGTGCAAAATCGATCGCCAGAAGCTGAGTATAGGGGCGAAAAGACCAATCGAACTATCTAGTAGCTGGTTTTTCCCTCCGAAGTTTTCCCCTCAGGGATATAGCTGGCGGCCTCGCTTTCGAAACGAGTTTTCCATCCGGTAAAAGCGAATGACTAGGGGTGTGTTTTGGGGGACGGAAAAATGTTCCTCAGCCCATTTCTCAAACTTTTAAATGGGTTGAGGTGCCGGGCTTGCTTCGCTGAAAGGCCCCCGGACGAGAAATCGGAGTGGCCTAGTGGGGCCAATTTTTTTTGGTAAGCAGAAAACTGGCGCTTGTGGGGATGAACCAAAACGTCCGAGTTTAAGGGGCCTAAATGGATGCTAAATTTCCGATCCCATGGAAGGGAGTTGCTTTGCTATAGACAGCAGGGGGGCGGTGGGCCATGGGAAAGTTTTGGGAATCCGCTAAGGAGAGTGGTTGTAAACAAACTCACCTGCCGAAGCAAAGTAAACCCCGAAAAAAAATGGCCAATGGGCCGCCTTCAAGCATCCTCCCCGATACTCGGACCGCCGGGCGCCACTATAGGCTGCGTCCGAGGAGGTTCTCGAGGCCCCCGGCGGAGTAGGGAGGGGCGGCGGGTGGTGAGCCGTAAGAAGGATACGGGCGCGGAGCCCGGTCTGGAGCCGCCCCACTGGTGCGGGATCTTGGTGGTAGTAGCAAAATGCTCGAGCAAGGCCCGAAACCCTCGTTGACCGAAGCGGGAGGAGGGTTTCCCCGCCAAAACATCGCTTGGGTCGTGGGATAAAGTCGGGCCCTTAGCCCGAGGATAGCTTTTCCCTCCGATTCCCCTGGAAAAAACGCCCAACAAAAAACAGTCCGAGAGCTTTCTTTCTTGGGGATTCCTCCCTGTTTTTTTGGAAAAGGGGGTCGCCCCGGCGGCACGAGGCCCCGAGCACAGCAGCCAGCCCCAAACCCGGGCGGGCGGGGCTCTCGGGGCTTGTCCGGCGCCCGGCTGCGAAACGGTGTGGGGGGCCCCTGATGAATGATGATGGTTTTTTTTTTGATGAAAAGAAAACCACCTCTCAGGGCCTCTCTCGCGGGCCGGCGTCTCTGGGCCCACGGCCATTTTTTTTTTTTTGCTCGCTTTTGCTCGCTTTGCTCGCCGCCCTGGCCGGGCCCCACGCCAATCCCCCCGCCTCAGCAATTTTGTCTGGATCCAAAAACGACAAAGGGAGAAAAAAGAAAGAAAAGAGAGAAAATGCAAAGAAAAACGGCCAGTCAGATTTTTCGGGCTTAAAGGGAATACGGTTTAAAAATCCCGTGGACCCTGCCCCGTGGGAAAGACCAGAGACCCGTGCGTGGGAAAATATATTTAGAGTGCGGGGGTGGGCCGTCTCTAACGAGTGCGGCGGGCCCGCGCGGTGGGCCGCCGCGCGGCGGGCGTCCGTCCGTCCGGTCGTTCCGTCGGGGAGTCCCTTCCCTCCCCCTCTTTGGGGTGGGGGGTTTGGGCGAAACGACGACGGGCCAACCGCGCCGCCGGCCGGCCGGGCCGGCCCCGCCGCGGTTACGACGATCCCTCCCTCCCGATCCTTTCTGTGAGAGGGGGCTTTCCTTCAGGAGTGCGGAAAAACTCCCGCATTCCGTCCGACCAAGCGCCGGTTCCTCTCGCGCGACTACTACTCCTCCTCCCTCCTCCTCCTCAGGGCAGGGGGAGGGAGGAGAAAGAAGAAAGGGCTCGAGACCCCCCAAGTAGGCCTCTGGCGGCAGTGCAGACCTCCCCTTCGCTCTCGGAGTAAGCGCCTTTTATTATTAATTGCCCGGAGGAGACGGTTTTACGGCTCCGTGCGGCAGAGCGAGGCGGCCTCGCGCCCAAACCCAACCCCCCAATGGTGTTTTTTTCAGTGCCGGTGGGTCCCGGAGGGCCAGTGCGTGTGCTTGGCAAAACAGGGCCCGTTACTCGTTTTCGCCGACCGGCCGGCGTAAGCCCGGGGAAAGAGCTTTCTTCTTCTTTTTTTAGGCTGCTGGGAGGCCCCCCAAGTTTCGTTTCACTTTTGAGTGGGGGTTCGTTTGGCCGTAACAGCCCATAACGTGAGGATTGTGGATTCTTGTTTTGGAGAGCAATCCTCGCTGTTTTGCGATTCGCCAACCGGTTTTCGCCGTAGAGCACCGCGCAAAATAAGCGCTTGGTGTCCCCGTTGCGCTACCGCCGGCCCTTTGGAAAAAAAAGGTGGAAGGGGTAAAAAACCCCCTTCCGGTACAAACCAAACCAAACCAACCGGACAGAGCCCTGTTTTTTATTTGAGAGGGGGGGGGGTGGGCGCGGCTTTGCGCGCGCCTCGGTCGACGGAAACGCCCGCCCGAGGCCCCCAAACGCCTGGGGTGCTGGGGGCCGGGCCCCGCCCCCTCCTCTTCCCCCCTTTGCGAGCACCCACCCCAACAGGGGAAAAGGGATGGGGGAACCCGAGGGGGTCTTTTTGGTTTTTGGGGGTTCCCAATTTTTAAACCGGGGGGGTTTGTTTCCCTTTGGCCCCAGGTAGGGCCCAAGAGCTTTTTCTCAAATTTAAAAAGAAAAAATGCATTGGTAATTTAAACAGGGGGGGGGGGGCCGCAAAAAAAAAAAAACCCCCGGGGGGAAAACGGCCCCATTAAAATTTCGGGAATTTTTAAACTCTTTGGGAAATCCGGGGGGGCCAAAAACCCCCCCAAACTATTTGGGAAAAAAACCCTTGTGGAAATTTTTCTAAAAAGTTTTAAATTTACTTTGGGCCTTTTTGTAGTTTTTCCGGACCCCGGAGGGGGGGGGGGAGCGGTTTTTTTATTGGGGGCCCAAAAAAAAACCCCCTGGGCCCCGGCCGGCCCTTAAAAAAGGGGGGCCCGGGGGCCCCCCCGGGATTACCCCTTTTTTTGGTAAATTTTCAGAAAAAAACTTTGGGCCCCAAAGGCGCCCCCCAACCCCTCCCGCCCCCCCGGGGGTTGGGGGTGGGGGGGCCGCCGGTCCGGGGCAAGGGGGGTTCGGGGGCCTTTTTAAAAGCTCTCGTTTGGGGGGGTTAAAAAAAGGGCCCAAAAAAAGGGGCTTTTCAGGGGGAAACCCCCGGGGAACCCCCGGGGGTTTGGGTTTCCCGGGGGGGGGAAAAGCCTGGGGGAAAACCGGGCTCCCCCAACCATCTAAGGAAGGGCGGGCCGGGGCCCGCGAAAAAATTAAACCCCCCCCCCCCCACCCCCCCCCCCCCCCCCCCCACGGGGGGGGGGGGGGGGGGAAACAAAAAAAAAAAAAAGGGGGGTGGGGCCCCCTTTTTGGGGCCCCCAAAAAACGGGGGGCCTGGGCCCAAATTTGGAATAAAAGGTACATTTTTTTAAATTTTTTGGTACGGGGGGTTTCAAAAGGGGGGGGGGGAAAAGTCTGGGGGGCCCCAAGGGGGGGCCCGGGGGGTTTTAATTTTTCCAAAAGGGCCCCCCATTTTAGGGTATTTTAAAAAAGTTTTTTTTGGGGCCCCGGTTTTAAACCCCCGCTTCGTATTTTTTAAAATTTTCCTGCCCCGGGGGAACCGGGGGGGTTCCCCCCCCCCCGGGGGGGGGCTACGCCGGGTTCCAAAACGCTGCCCCCCGGGGGGCCCCCCCCCCCCGGGGCAGGGGGGGTTTTTTTTTTGCCCTTAAAACCCGGGGGCCCCCTTGTGGGGGCCGGCATTTTTTAATTTTGAAAAAATTGGGGAAAGGGGTTTGGGGGGGCGGGGCGGGGGTTCTTTGCTTACGGGGCCCCGTTTTTTTGGGGGGTTCGGGGGCTTTTGGAAAAAGGGTTTGGGAAAAAAGGGGACCCCCCGGTTTTTTTTTTTTCGGTTTTTCAAAAAAACCCCCAAAGGGTAATGAAAAAAAAAAGGGGAAGAAAGGGGGGGGGGGCCTTTTTGGTTTTTTAACCGGGGGGAAAGGGGTTTTAGGAGGGGGAAATTTTTTTAAAAAGGGGCCCCGGCCCGCATGGGGGGGGGGCCCCTTTGGGGCCGGGAAAAAAAGGGAAAAAATCGGGCCAAAAGGGGTTTTTCCCTTTAAAAATCAAGGGAAACCCCCGGGGAAAAAAATTTAAAAAAAAGGGGGTTTTGGGGAAAGGGGGGTTTCAGGAAAACCGCCCCTGGGGTTTCCTCCCCCAAAAAAAAAAACGTTTTTTTGCGGGGGGGGGGGGGGGGGGGACAAAAGGGTTTTTCCGGGCCGGGAAAGTTTTTTTCCCCAAGGGGGGGGGAACCGGGGGGGGGGGGGGAAAGGGGGTTTCCCGGGGGGAAAACCCAAAAAAAATCTTTTGATTTTTTCCGGGGGGGGGGAAAGGGGGGGGTAGGGTTTTGGGCCCCAAAAAAAAAAAAAAAAAAAACCCTTAAAAGGGGGAAATTTTTTTTTTTGAGGGGAAAAAGGGGGCACCCCCCCCAGGAGGGGGGAACCCTTTGGCCCCCCGGGGCCCAAATTTTTGGACCCCAAAACAGGGGGAAAACCCCCTCCCCCCGGGGCCGGGGGGAAAACCGGGAAAAAGGTTTGGGGGGCCCAGAATAAAAAGGGCCTTCTTTTTCGATTCGGGGGGGGGGGGTTTGGGGGGCTTGGGGGCCTTTTCTTAGTTGGGGGGGAAGTTAAATTTTCCCCCTTTCTGGTTTTAATTCCGAAAAAAAGGGAAACCGGGGGGGGACCCAAAACCCTTCCCTTAAAATAGTCGGGGGGGTCTCTGGGCCCCCACCCTTTCCCGGCCCTTTCCGGGGCGGGGGGGGTTTGGGGTTTTTCCCCCCAAAAACCCCCCGGGCCCTTTCCGGGCGGGCCCTTTTTCCCCCCTTTTGGGTTTGGGGGTTTAAAGGGGGGCCCGGCCCGGGGGCCCCGGGGCCCCCCCCCCCGGCGGGGAAAAAAAAACCGGGGGCCGGTTTTCCCCCGCTTGGGAAAGGTTCCTTTTTTTCTTAGGGGGGGGATAAAGCGGCACCCCAAAAAAAAAAATTTTTTTACGGGGGGGCCCGCACGGGGGGGATTTTGGGAAAGCCTTTAAAAACCCGGGTTTTCCTTTGTGTTTTTGGCCCCTTTGGGAATTTTTTGGGGGGCCGGGCCCCCCCCCCCCCCGCTAAAAAGGGGGAAAAGGTTTCAGGGGGAGCTTTTTTTCCCTGCTCCAAAGGGGAGGGGGGGGGGTTTTTTTTGGAAAAACCTCGGGGGGGGGAAAAGCTTTTCCTTAAAAAAAAGGGGGGAAAAATTTTGGGGGGCCCTTTCCCAAATTTTCCCCCCAATGGAAAAAAAAAGGGAAAAATTCCCCCCCGGGAAAAGGGGGCCAATTCCCCAAAGATTGGGGGCCCGTTTTTTTAAGGGGTCCCCTCCCCCTTTGTAAAAAAAAACCCCCGCCCGGTTTCCTAAACCAAATTGAAAAAAGGGGTTCAAATTTGGGAGGGGCCCCGGGGGAACTGGGGGGGGCCCTTTTGGGGGCCGTTTTACCCCCCCCCCCCCCGCCGGGCCCGGGGGGGGGCCCCGGGCGCCCTGGGGGTGGGGAGGGAAAAAAGGGGGTCCAAGGGGGGTCATTTAGGGGAAGTAAAAAAAAAACAAAAAAAGGGTTTTTCCTTTTAAGGGGGGAAAACCGGGCGGGGGGGGTTTCTTTTAAAAAACGATTTGGCTAGGGGAAAAGGGCCAGGCGAAAGGCCCCACCCCACCCCCCCGGGAAGTAGGGGGGGGTTAGGGGTTTTTCCCCGGCCCGGGGGGGGAAAAAAGGGGGGGGGAAAAACCCTTTGGCCCCCGGGGAAAACCCCCCGTTTTGGGAAAGGGGAAACGGGGGGAAAGGGGGGAACGGGGGACGGGGGGGGGGGGGGAAAGGGGGGGACCGGGGGGGGAGGGGGGGGGGGGGGGGGGGGGGGGGGGGGGGGTGGGGGGGGGCCGGGGGAAAGGGTTTCTTTTTCCCCTCCTGGCCCGGGTTTTTCCCCCTTTCCCAAAACCCTTCCTGGGTCCCCAAAATTTTTTCCTTCCCCCCCCTTTCCTTTCCCCGGGCGGGGGGGGCCCTTGGGGGGGAAAGGGGGGCCTCCCCGGGGGCCTTTTTTCTTTTTCCCCCCCAAATTCCCCCCCCCTTTCCCCTTTTCCCCCGGGGGGGGGGTCGGGGGGGGGGGGAAAGGGGGGGTGGGGAGGGGGGGGGGGGCCCGGAAAAAAAAACCCCAAAAAGGGTTTTTTTTTGGGGTCAAAGCCCCCGGCCCCTGGGGGGGGGCCCCCGGGGGGCCCTTTTTACGGGGGGGGGTCGGGCGGGGGGGGGGGGGGGGCCCCCCGGGGGGCCCCCAAAAAGGCCCCCGGGGCCCCGGGGGGCCTTTGGGGGCCCCCGGTTTTTTTTTCCAAGGGGGGGAAAAGGTTCCCCTTTTTCCCCCTTCCCGGGGGCCCTTTTTTTAAAGGGGGGGGGGGGGGGGGGGTTTTCGTTTTTTTTAGTGGGGTGTTTTGAAACCCCCAAAAAGGGAAAAAAAAAGGAAAAAACCCCAAAAAAAAAGGGGGGGGGGGGACTTTTAAAAAAGGGGGGGGAATTTCCCCATTTTGGGGCCTCGGGGGGTCGGGGGAAAGGGGGAAAAACCCGGGGGGCCCAAAAAAAGGGGTTTTTGGTTTTTGGGGGGGCCCCTTTTCCCCCAAAATTTTTTTTTCCCCGTGTTCCCTTTGGGCCCCGGGGGGTCAAAAAACCCGCCCACATTGGCCCCCCCCGGCCCCCCTTTTTTCCCCTTTTTTTAAAAAAGGGGCCCCGGGGGGGTTTTCCCCCCCCTTTTTTCCCCCGGGGGGGTTGGGGGGGGGGGGGCCCGGTTTGGGGCCCCCCGGGGGAAGGGGGGGGTTTTTTTTAGGGGGAGGGGGCTGGGGGGACTCCCCCGGGGGGGGGGGGGCGGGGGGGGGGGGCCTTCCGGTTTTTCCCCTTGGGCCCCTTTTTCCCCCGGGGGCCCGTTTTTTGGGAAAAGGGGCCCCCCCCTAGGGAAAAAAAAAACCCTTTTTTTGGGAGTGAGGGGGGGAAAACCCAGCCCCTTTGGTAGGGGGGGGGGCCCCCTTTTCCGGGGGGGGGGGCGGGCCTTTTCCTCCCTTTTTCTCCCCCCCCCCCCCCCCCCCTTCATTTTTGGGGGGGGCAGGGGGGGGAAAAAGGGGGAAAAAAGGCGGGAGCTTCCCGGGGGGGGGGGGGGGGGGGGGATTTTCCCCCAAAAATTGCAAAACCCGGGGGGGGGGTTTTTTGGGGGGTTTTTTCCGGGGGCCCCGGGGTTTTTTCCCCTCGGGGGCCGGGGGGGGGCCCCAACTAAAAAAAAAAAAAAAAAAAACCCCTTTTGGCCCGGGGGGGTTTTTGGGGGGGGGCCCGGGGCCCCGGGGCCCGGGGCGGCGGACGGGGGTTTTCCGCCCCGTTTCCCCCGCCCAAGGGGGGGGGGGGGGGGGGAACCCTTTTCCGGGCCCGGGGGGGAATTTTTCCCGGGGGGGGCCCCGGGAAGGGGAGGGGGGGGGGGGGGTTTTTGGTTGGGGGGAAAAAAATTTGGGCCTCCCCCGGGTCCCGGGGGGGGGGGGGGGGGGGGGGGGGGACGCTTTGGGGGAAGGGGGTTTCGCCCCCTCTTTTTTTTCCCCTTGGGGGCCCGGGGGGGGGGACGGGGGGTGGGGGGGGGGGGAAACCGGGGACGGGGGGGGGGGGGGGGGCCCCCCTTTTCCTTTCCCCTTCCCTCTTCCCCCCTTGGGGGCCCGGGGAAAAATTTTTACGGGCCGTTTTTGGGGGGGGGTGGGGGGAACCCTTGGGGGCCTCCCCCCCCAACGGGGGCCCCAAAAAAAAAAGGGGGGGGGGGAAATTTTTTTCCGAAAAGGGGGGGGCCCGGAAAAGGACCCCCCCGGCTCCCCCAAAAAAAAAAGGCCTTTTTTGGGGTGAAAAAAAACCCCGGGGCCGGGGTTTCCGGGGGCCCCCCCCCCCCCCCCCCCCCCCCCCGGAAAAGGGAGGGGGGGGAAAGGGGGGGGGGGGGGGGGGGGGGCCACCCGGGGGCCGTGCTGGGGGGGGGCCCAAAAAGGGGGGGCCCCCCCCCCCGGGAGACCCCCCCCGGAAAAAAAAACCCCCGGGGGAAAAAGGGAATTGGGGGGGGGGGGGGGCCCCCTTTTCCCCCCCCCCCCAACAAAAAAAAACCCCCCCGGGGGGTTTTTTTGGGGGGGGGGGGGCCCGGGGGGGGCCGGGGAAAAAAAAGGGGTTTAAAAAATTTAAAAAAAAAAAGGGAAAACTAAGGGAGGGAAAAATTGACCCCCCAAAAGGGCACCAAAAAAAAAAAGCCCATGGGGGGGGGCCCCGGCGGGGGGGGGGGGGCGGGGGGGGGCCCGGCGGGCGGGGGGGGGCCCTCTTTTTCCCCCCCCCCCCCCCCCCCCCCCCCCGCTGGGCCCCTGGGCCTTTTTTTTTTGGGTTTAACTTTTTTTTCCCCCGGGCAAACCTGGGAGTGGGGGGAAAGGAGGGGGAACCCCCCGGGCCCTTAAATTTTTTAAAGGGGGGGCATTTTTAAAACCCGGGGGGGGGAAAAAAGGGGGGAAAAACCCAAAAAAACCCGGGGAATTTTCCCTTTTGAGGGAAAAGGTTGGGGGGGGGGGGGGAAACCAAAAAAACGGGGGGGGAAAAAAAAAAAAAGCCCGGGGGCCCAAAAAAAGGGCCTGGGTTTTTTTTTCCCCTTTTCCGGGGGGGGGGGGGCCGGGGGGGGTTTGTTTTGGCTTTTTTTTTCGGGGGGGGGTTTCCTCCCCCCGGGGCCCTTCCGAGCCCCCAAAAAAAGGGGGGGGTTTTCCATAAAAATTGGGGGGGGCCCTTTTTTCCCCTTTAAAAACCCCACGGGGGGGGGTTTTTTTTTTTCAGGGGGCCCCCGTGTGGGGGGGGAAAAAAGGGAGGGGGGAAAATTTTCCCTTCCTCCTTTTCGCGGGGGGGGGGGGGGGGTTTTTCGGGGGGGGGGTTGGGGGGAAAAAGGGGCCCCCTTTTTTTCCTTTTGGGGAAGGTCGGGGGTTTGGGGCCGGGGGAAAACCCCCAAAACCAAAAAAGGGGCAGGGGGTTTTAAAAATTTCCTTTCAAAAAGGGAAAATAGGGGGGGCCCCAACAGGGGGGGGGGGTAATAGGGGGAAAAAAAAAATTTAACCCTTTTTGGGGGGGAAAAAGGGTTTTGGAAAAAAAAACAAAAAAAAACCCTTTTAAGGAGGGGGGGAGTTAAAAAGGGGGAAAAAAAAAAACCTTTAAAAAACCTTTTTAAAAGAGGCAAAAAAAACGGGGGGGAAAAATTGGGGGGAAAGATTCAAAAAAAAAAACGGGGGGGGCAAATTTTCTTTCGGCCCGGGCCGGGGGGGGGGGAAAAGGGGGGGGGGTTGGGGGGGAATTTTTCCCCCCTCCGGGGGGGGGGGGCCCTGGGGCCGAAAAAGGGGGCCAAACGCGGGGGGGGGGGGGCGGGGGCCCCCCGCCCCCTTTTCCCCCCGGGCGGGGGCCGGGGGGGGCCCCGATCTTCCCCCCGCAGGGGGGTTTTCCCCCCCCGGCCCCGCGGACCCGCTTTGGGGGGGGGGAACCCCCACGGGGGGGGGGCCCCCCCTTTTTTTGGACCCCCCCCGGGGGTTCCTGGTTTTGGAAAAAACCGGGGGCGGGGGCCGGGTTTGGGGTTTCCCTTTTTCCCTTCCTCTTTGGGGGCGGGGGGGGGGCTTTTTTTTCCCCCGGGCGCGGCCCGGCCCCGGGGGAACCCCCCGGTGCCCCTTTTCCGTTTTTTTGGCCCCCCCCCGGGGGCGGTCTTTTTCCCTTTTCCCCGGGGGGGGGGCCCTCCCGGGGGGGAAACCCGGGGGGGGGGGGGGAAGGGGTCCGGGGGGGGGGCCGGGGCCCCCCGGGGTTGTCAAAAAGGGCCAAAATTCGTTTGGTTTCCCCCGGGTCCCCTTTTTTTCCCCTTTTTGCCCCTTCCCCCCCTTTGGGGCCTTCGGGGGGGCTTTTTGAAAAAAAAGGGGAGTTGGGTTTTAACTCCTCCCGGGGGCCCCCTTTTTTTAAAAAAAAAACCGGGGGGCCCAAAGGGGGGTCCAACATTTTTTGGCAAAAGGGTAAATTTGGGCCCCCCGCAAAAAAAAAACCAAAAACGGGGGGAAAATTTGGGAAAAAATTTAAATGGGGGGGCCCGACCCCTTTGGGGAAAAAAGGGCCCCAGCGGGGGGGGGGCCCCCCCCCCGGGGGGGCCCCCCGGGGGGGGGACGGGGGGGGGGGGGGGGGATTTTGGGGGGCCCTTTCCCCCTTTCCCCGGGTCCCCGGGGGGGGGGGTCCCTTCCCCCCCCCTTTCCCGGGGCCCCCCCACCCCCCCCCCCGCCCCCCCACCGGGGCGGGCGGGGGGGGCCGAAAGGCCCGGGGGGGGGACTCGCCATGGTCCCCCAAAAAGGGGCCCCCCCCCGCCTCGGGGGGGGCCCCGGGGGGGGGCCCGGGGAAGTTGTCCGGGGGGGGGGTTTTCCCCAGGGGCATAGATTTTTGGGGACCCAAAAAAGGGATAGTAAAAAAAACCTTTTCCCTTGGGGCCCGGGGGAAAAGGGAAGGGCCCCCGGGGGGAAAACCCTTTGGTTTTGGGGGGGTCCGGGAAAGGGGTTTCTGCCCGGGGGAAAAATGTTTCGCCGGGAAGTTTGAGTATGGGGGGGAAAAGGGGCCCAAATTTAAAACTTTTTCAAAGTAGGGTTCCCTCCAAAAGTTTCCCCCCAGGATAGCGGGGGCGCTCGCTTCAAAAGGGAATTTTCCACCCCGGGGTTAAAAAAGGGGGAAAAGGGACTGGGGGGTGTTGGGGAGGGGGAAAAATTTGGTTCCTAAACCCCAAAATTCTAAAAACTTTAAAGGGGTTTGAGGGGGGCCCGGGCTTGTTTTCGCTAAAAAAACCCGGGGGAAACCCGGAAAAATCGGAGGGGGCCCCTATTTTGGGCCCCCAAATTTTGGGGTAAGCAAAAAAAACTGGCCCCTTTTTGGGGGGTTTTTGGAACCAAACTTTTGGGATTTAAAAAAAGGGGCCAAAAATGGAGCTAATTCCGACCCCCAGGAAAGGGGGAAGTTTGCTTGCTTAGAAAAGGCGGGGGGGCGGTGGCCGGGAAAATTTGGGAATCCGTAAGGGGGGGAGTGGGGAAAAAAAAATTTCACCTGCCGAAACCCAAAAAAAACCCCCCGGAAAATGGGAATTTGGGCCCCGGCTCAAAGGGCCATCCCCCCCGGGGTTTTAAAAAATGGGGGACCCCGGGGCCCCCACTTTTGGGGCTCCCGTCGAGGGGGGTTTTTTTTCCCGAGGGCCCCCGGGCCCGGAGAAGGGGGAGGGGGCCGGGGGGGGTGGGGTGAGCGAGAAGGGATACGGGGGGCGAGGGGG
>NW_023658853.1:17500-22759 GCF_015228065.2 Penaeus monodon | reverse complement strand
CAAAAATGTCCTTTTTGTCAAAAAAAAGAAAAGGGACACAGGGCAGAGTTTTCCAAAAAAAATGGTCATATTCATTTATTCCAGAAGGAATGGAAACCGGGTGTTTGGATGTTACAGCAGGTTTCAGGCTGAAGAATAAACCTTCGACCCCATAGGACTCTTCAGCCGAAAAATCAAAAATTGAAAGGACAGGGAATAGAGAAGGTAAATGAATTTTTAAGGCTTGAAGAACAGCAGTTGGGTTTTTTCTCGTAGCCGAGAAAAAATGTTTGTGGTGAAACCAGACCTTATGTAATAAAATTTGTTTGTTTCAAAACCTTTTAGTGAGGGTGAATTTGTGAAAGACAGCAGCTAAAGGGCTGCAGAGATGTGTCCCCTGATAAGCGCAGGTTTTTGAAAATACAGCTGACAAGAAACACATTTGCAACGGATTTTGACTTGCGGAGGTTGGCACCCAATTTTGAAGCGCAAGAAAAGTAATTTATTGGTTTTTTCAGTTGCAATCGTGAAAGAAAGGGCTTTCAGATGTTGCGAAATGGGGGATATTCACCCGCGGAGTTGAGCACTTTGACCACCCGAGGAGTTCGTGGAGTTGGTGCCAAGACGGCCCCACAACAGCAGTGTTTTTTTCACCCCCCCCCCCCCCGCGGGGCGGGACAGGGTGGAGGGGGAGGGTCTGCCTGTCACCCGGGGCTCGATGGGCCCCTTAATGCGGGGAAAAGTAGGTGTTGGGAAAAAATTTTCAGAGAGAAGTGCAGGCTGAAAAAGGAGGAATGTTTTTGGGGACCAGTATTTGCATAGGAGGCATTGTTTTGAAGATTGAGAGAATAATTTTGGATTTGGTGCCAAACTTAAATTACCGATCCAGAGGCCTGAATCATCGTCATTACACCCCCCGGAGAAAAGCCCCAAAAATATGGCCCCCATACCACCCGAGAAAAGAGGGTTTTCAAGATGCTGGCTGAGGCGTTTTCTTGATTAAGGGGGGAAAATAAAAGTTCATGGAAAAAAAGGGGGAAACCAGTTTTTAAAATTTTAAGTCAACAGAAGGAGCAGGCCCTTGCATTTATGGTGGTGTTACAGAACCCCTGAATAATTGAACAAAATGCTGAAAGGGTGCACAAAGTTGTACGGACTAGACAGCATATGGATTTAAAATTGAAGCTGTCATTGTGGGAACAACTCGGGGTGGTGATGCTGCTCATTTTCCCTTTGCTGAAAGTGTGGCGCGCCCCAAATGCCGCAGACTGAGGGGGTTTTAAAGATAAAATAACAGGACTTTGCGGGTTTTTGGAAAAGTTTCCAGATTTTGGGAAATGGAGAAAACTTAAAATTTTTTTTGCTTGCCTTTTCGCGGGAATCCCCTTACGCCGAAAACACCAACTAAAAAATAATAGACGCAGTGGACCAGTTTTGAAGGGAAAGTTGCGGCAGTGTGGGACACGTTTCCCAGCACTTTGCCGGGTTTCCCCCAGTTGCACCCCCTTGTTGAAAAAGTTTTGGCATTTTTGGGAATACATATCTTTAAGAAAGTATTCTCTGTAAGAACCAACAAAACAAAGCTGCGTCAAGGCCAGCACAACCACTTGAAGGGACACTGAAACTGGCGCAATAGGTGTGAGCCTAATTGATGCATTGTGAAAGAAAAAGATGCGGGTTTTCGGGTAAAAAAACAGGGGGTAACCCCACTTACAATGCGCACGAAAACTTATGCCCCCTGAAAAAGTTCTGAAATGAATGTGTTCTGTGGATATTTAAAAAAAGTGAACAGTCCCGGCCCCCCACTGGGATAGTTTTTCCCCTATGGGGCCCCTGAGCTAAAATGATTTTGCCCACCCCGCTTAGGTAATCCCAGATCGTTTTTCCACCCCTTTGGGACTTTTTAGTTCCTCCCAGAAATTTTGGTTTGGGCCATTTTTCAGAAAAAGGTCATAACTGGTAGGTTGTTGCCTTTTGCATAAAATTATATACCCTAGATCTGATAAAATTTAAATAGTTCATACTGTCATATTTCTCTCACAGATCTTATTTTTTCAACTGTTTTAATTTTGTTTAGACAAATGTAAACAATCACATAAATTTGTATGCAATAAAATAACTTTGATTTCCCCTTAAAACCCAATACAAAATTATACCATATCAAAACCCATCTTTTATTTTAAAACAAAAAACTTGCACTTTACTTAATTTTTAACATAAAACTCTAATTCAATTTAAGAAGTGTTTTTAATTAACCTATGTCAAGGCTTAAAAATAGACGTAAGCATTTAATAAAAAAATTTCTTTTTCAATACTATGTTTTGAAATCATAAAAATATTTGAAAAAAATTTGAAAAACAGAAAAAGTGAGAATTTAATTTGGGAAGAGAATTTATTATACCAAGAAATTTAAAATATAAGTTAAGTCTTTACCCCAAATTTTTAACTTAATCCAAGATTATCCCCACAAAAATAAAAACGTTGAAAATGGAAAAAATTCTGGCTTAATCAGGCATTTATAATAGAATTAATTTTGCTAAGCCGCAATTAACTCAAGAAAAATTATTCTAAAAAAATTTTAATTTTAATACAAAAAACAAACTTATTCTTCGCTCTACCGGAATTAAAAAATATCACACTGTTAAGCAAAACTTGTAGGGAGATCTTTTTAAAAAGAAATAAATCCTAATTTTCTGGAACTTAATATACAGACATTTAGTTTCAAATCTATTGTTTTAAATTTATCATTGAAAATTGACAATCAAATCTAAAATTTATTCCTTTATAGGTTATACCTAAAATTAACTTATCAAAATAAAATTCTTGGTCCTTTAATAGTACACATCAATAAAGAAACCAAACCCAAATTAATACACATTTTCCATAGACATTCCGTCCACCAGTTCCCCCAAAAAGAAACACTAAATTGCTTAATAGGGGCTTTACCAAAAAATGCCCCCAAAATGACTGGGCAAGGTGCTACCCGAGATGACCGAAAACCCAAACCCAACCCACCGTTTGTCTGTCATAGCCGTTTTTATTTCCCGTATGGGAGCCCTTCCGGCAACCCCAAAAGTTAATGAATAAATTTCTTCACTTATTGAAAACATCGCGTCGGAGTTTCCCATGTCCCAGCAAAAATTTTTAACAGTTTTATCACTTTAACTTTTTTCTATTTCTTCCCCTGTTTTTTTCTGATCCCCGACTTTTAGTATTGTGAATATTAGTGATCGCCTCCAACTAGTGTTTTTTACGTGGCTTTTAGAAGTTTTTGTTAGTCTGGCGTGAACACGCGCTCAGTTGACGTCATGGGTATTTCCTTTTACCCTTTTTTTGATATTTTTCCGTATTGTTCATTTTTTATGTCGCGACCGGATGGGCGTCCCCTCTGCCCCGGTTGTTTACAATAAGGGCTTTCCACGACAGTGGAACATGGTTAAAAACTTTTCTTTTTAAACATAAAAGGCAAAGAACCCCTTTTGTTTTCACTGTGTTGCCAAAAAGGGGCCCCAGCCAGACTGATTTCGTCGTTAATTCCTCTTCGTAGAGTGTTGCTGTACGAGTTTTCCTAGGTAAAATACTTGTCCCCACCTTGCATTGCCTTGTTTTGTATCTATTCGAACTGAACCTTTCGTTGAACATGACTTGTTTTTTTTGTTCATCCCAAGTCGATTTTCAGACTTTTCTCTATTAGGGCATTATTAGATTCACTGAAGAGAACAATATATCGCAAATCTTTGATTGTTTAGATATTTCTTTTTTTATCCCTTTTTTTTCCCTCACTTAGCTTTTAAAATTTTTCAAGAAAGCTGTAAACAGTTGGGGAGAGGTATCGCCCGTCAACACCTTTTTTTAATTGGGTTTTTTCGTTTTGGAGGGAGCTTTGGGGTTTCTGTCCCATCTTTTTATATATCTTCCAGTATTTACAATATACCCCCTTACCCCCTTTTTGGGTCTTTTAGTAGTGGTGTCTTACAGAGTCAAATCCTTTCGAATCGAGAATGCCATCACAGTGGTTTCCTATATTCGTTTTTTTCCCTTTTTTGGGGTGAGCGTGTGGATGTGGTCGTGTTTAGAAAACCATGCGAAAGCCCGCTTTTTCTCTAGGCTGGTTAAATCCCGACGATCAGAGTGCGAGTTGTGATGATTTTTGGAAAATTTGTAAGTAGCTGAAAGGAGGGTTATGATGGTAGTTTTTTTGTCCTTTTTGTCCCCTTTTTTGTACAAAGAATTTTTGCATTTTTTAGGGTTCCGTTGATAGCATTTGTTAAAAAAAATTGGTAGTTTCACTGTTGCAATTTTTCCCGCATCTATTATAAGGCAACTAATTCCATCTCCCCGGTGTTTTCCCCCCTTTCCCCTTTAAACGCCTTTTTTATTTTTTTGTGATGTTAGGTACGTCCCTTAGTTACCCCATTCGCTTCATCCTGGTGTCATTTGAGTTTTATATTGAAAACTTTTTTTTTTTTCCCAAATTTTTTTTTTTATTGTATGTTATTTTCCATCTGGTTTTTATTTATACAATTGATTTTTCCCCATACCCAGTCTCTTTTAACGTTTTTGCAGTACCCGAATTATGTTTTTATTTTTTGAGTATTGAATTTCCTCTCTCCCTTTTTTTTTTAATTATAGTCTTGTTAGTTCGGCTAATTCTATCTTTGTCCTGATTTACGTAATTCATGGCCCCCACGTTTTATAAGCTTTTAGTTTTACCGAGAAACTTGCTGGAGCTTTGCTTCTTTTAGCCCACTTTAGTGCAGTTCCTTTATTATGTCATTAACTGTTTTTTGATTTGGTCAATGCGAGATTTCGTCGTGAGAAGTGAAAATTGTTTTGGATGTTAAGGGTTTAAAATTTTGTCGCTTGGGTTTTTGTTTGTAAATTGTTTGGTTTTTGTATGAGTTTACTTTCCCCTTTGAGGTGTAATTTTAAATTTTGGGTCTGACCATTCTATGGGCGCTGCAAATTTTCTTTAAATAACTTCCAATTTTTTATATATCGCGCCTATTTTTAAAATTTTGAAGTCAATTTTGTTTTTTAGTAGATGGGGATTCCCCAAATCCACTTCCGTTTAGTCTTTTTTCGAAAAATTATTTAAATTTTGAGGCGAGTCTCCGCAAAACAATGCATTTGTCCCCTCTTACCTAGTACTTTTTCCGTGTTTCCCCATGCGGTTTCTCCCGCTTTTTCCCTTTTTTTTCATTAAAAATCTCCATTATATTGTGAAAGGGGTTTTTACCTCTCGCTGGCAAAAGAAATTTTCATAGAAGTCTCTTTTTC
>NW_023658853.1:0-12500 GCF_015228065.2 Penaeus monodon | reverse complement strand
CGGAAGAGCAGAGGAAGAAGCCGAGACGCGGTTGGGTGCTGCTCCTGTGAAGACTCGTTTTGTGCCTTGTGACCTGATAAACTTTGTGTTTGCCCTGTTATAAGCTGTATCGTGCGTGTGGACATGCTGGTTTCCCCTGTATGGCCTATAGAAAAGTGTACGGTAAATAACTTGTGTAAACAAAGGAAAGACTATCATTTTGTGTTTTTTTCGTGCCCTGCCGCCACTTGGGTTTTCCCCTCTTGGTTGTTCTGGGACGCTGTGGTGCTGGTGCTCGGTGCCTCTTGGAGCTGTTCAGTGTTCACGACCCTGTGGATAGCACGCCGTCTGCCTAGCCTGCCTTATGTTGGTGGTAGCAGAGAGATGAGGCGGCCGGCGTAATAAATGGTGTCAGGAGCGGGATTGGGATATTTGATCAGTGAGATCGCCGATTATCATGTCGTCCAAAAGGGGGGGCAGCCAGAGGGAGAGGAGGCTATGACTGAGGCAGGCATGAGTGAGGTGAACCCGAGCCAGATGGACCTGATCACTGGCCAGGGGCGGGGGTATGAGGGAGGAAATGGCACAAAGGGCAGAAGAGCAGGCAAGAGGGCACACGAGCAGGCGCACCATCTCGTCGAGAAAACAGAAAGGAAGGCAGAGGAACAGTTCTGCCAAATTTGGTTGAGGTGCTACAGAGCAATTTTGCATCTGTGAAGATGGAAATCAGCAGTACACCGCCCAAGGCCTGCAACAGCGTGAAGAGTGAACTGATGGAGGGGGTGCAGACTCTGAAGGGCGGGGTTCAGGGCCTGAGGAAGGAAGTGAAGGGGGAAAAGGCGGCGTCACGGGGGTAGTAACGTTGCAAGCAGAGAAGGCAGACGAGGATTCTGAAACAGATGCCGGGAGTGTCAGATTTACTGGGGTTGCATGGGGTCTGTGGCAGGAAAAACCCCCGGGCCTCGCAGCGTCGTGTCGCAGCCAGTGGTCGCTGCAGAAGGCGGGGGACCCATCGGAAACCGCTCCCTTGGGTATAGGGGCGGCAAACTCGGACCCGGTCAACGCCTCGTTGCCTCTCTCCCCCCCTTTCCCTCCGCCAAATGTGTTAGTTCACGGCACGCGTCTCCTCCCGAAAGCCCTGGGTTTCCAGACATTCGGTGAAGCGTAACCCAGCTGAGTACGAGGGGAAGGTGGCCTGGGAGGCATATGTTGCCCAAATTTTGAAATACTGGCATCCGCCAGGGCTGGAGCCAGGAAGAGACGGCCCTGCAGCTGGAAAAACAGCGCTAAGGGGCCCTGCGGTGGAAGTGTTGGGGCATCGCCGGCATCCCAACAGTCTCTTACACCAGCGTGGCGGAGGCTTTGAAACGCCGTTTCGGGCACCACCACCAGGGCCGAGGATATGGGGCCCGCTTGAAGATGCAGACTCGTGAGTGTGGCGAGACACTGTCCCAGCTGGCGCAGGATGTGGAGGCGCTGGTAAGGAGGTCGTACCCTGCGGCTGCGGAAGAGATGATTGTGGTCCTGGCCCGCGATTTCTTTGTTGAGGCTTTGCAGGACCAGCAGCTGCAAATCTACGTCAAGCGGGGCACACCCTGAGGAACTGCAGGTGGCGCTGGCGAGGGCCATGGAGTTCGAGGCCTTCCTGAAGGCAACCAGGTGGCCTAGGGCCAGCTGCTCAGCCCCACTATGACTTCCGGGGCCAGAAAGCTAAAGTGGAGAAGATAGCATTGAGGAAGGTGAGCCAGAGCACTTTTCAAGGCTTGTGTTGGGGCTGCGGTAAGGAAGGGCACAGACGTAGTCGGTGTTGGAGGGAGCGGAGAACACGTCCTCTCAACCAGACGGATTCTGATGCCTTCCAGCAGTGCTGCAAGGACTGTGGCAGGTATGGTCACCATCCGAGTCCATGTCCTAAGGCTAAGGAAGTGGTACAGGCGGAAAACTCGGATAGACTGGAGAAGGTGGCCGAAACCCAGCCGTCCTCGGTTGCTGGCCTGATTGGGTAAGCTGCCGTCGAACCAGCACGATGAGGTGGGGGCTCAGTAGAGGGGAAGCCATGCCGCCTGACAGTGGACACTGGGCTGAGAAGACCTAGTGCGGCCTGATATGTTGGCCACTATGCGACTTCCAGACGCACCACAGAGACTGTGTGGTGTCATGGGGGATTGTGTGCAGCTCAAGGGGCCAGTGGAGGCTCGTATTGGGTGGGGCAGCACGGTGCAGCGGCTGCCCGGGGTATGTGGCCGATCTGGACGAGCACTGTTTGCTGGGCCTTGACTACCTGACGCAGAGTAAAGGGGTGTGTCGACCTTGGACGGAAGCTGGTGAGGGTGCTCGGTGAAGAGTGCCCTTGCTTCCCGAGGTTGGCTGTGCAGAGGTAGTTACGGCTGAGCGACTGCACCTTGCCCCCCGGACAGAGTCAGAGCCAGTATCGACTGTCAAGGGGGTGATGCGTGAGTAGAGGGCCTCGTGGAGCCCATTTAAAACCTGCAGCTGGCTGATGGCGTAGCGGTTGGGCGGAGCCTTTTTGGGCCAGGGGAGGGGTTAGTTACAGTGTTGGCAGTAACTTCTCCAATAAGGACCTGAAGGTGCCAGTGGGCAAAGCTGGGCACTGTGAGGAAGTGGAGCGTCCCAAAAAAGTCGTCGGGGAGCGAGGAGTTGGTTGGTGGGGGCCGTTGCCTGACTTCCTCGAGGACTTGGCGCACCGGCTATGGCGTTACCATGGGCAGGAAGCTACTCCTGGGCATGGTGAAAAAGAAGATGACGTTAGCCCCCGTAGCGGCGATGAGGACGTGGCAGGACGCTGACCGAGATGAGGATGAGCATTTGGACGGTGAGGGCGATGCAGCAGAGTAAAAGTGACCATGAGCCAGGTCTTGGGACAGGAGATACCCCTCTGGAGGCCACTGCCAATCTACCGCCGCCCACACCTCCTCCAGAGCGACCCCAGCGAGAGCGAAGAAAGCTGCGCTGGATGAAAGATTTTTGTGTTTCTGAGAACTGATTTTCAATTATGGTTACTTTTGTTTGAAAGAATTTGGGTTTTTTCCTGAGGACTGATTTGATTTAAAATTTCTGTAGTTTGTTTCAGGTTTAAATTTGTCAGAGCAGACGGGTCGTCTGCTTGATAGGGGGGGGATAGTGCTATGCCAGTGGGTCTTTGTCTCTGTGCGAAACATGTGTTAACATGAAAAGGATGACCTGGGCATGTGTTAACATGAAGGGACCTGGGCAAACATGACGCAGCTGGCTGTGAGCGGAGGAGCGGAGGAACAAGCCGAGAGACGCGGTTGGGTGCTGCTCCTGTGAAGACTTCGTGTGTGCCCTTGTGACCTGATAAACTTTGTGTTGCCCTGCTATAAGCTGTATCATGCAGTGTGACATGCTGGTTTCCCCCTGTATTGTGCCTATAGAAAAGTGTACGGGTAAATAACATTGGGAAATAAAGGAAAGACTGTAATTTGTGTTTATTTCGTGCCCTGCCTCGCCACTTGGCGTTTCCCCTCTTGGTGTTTGGGACGTGTGGTGCTCGGTGCCTCTTGGAGCTGTTCAGTGTTTACGACCCTGTGGATAGCATGCCCTTGCCTAGCCTGCTGTGTTGGTGGTAGCAGAGAGGCGAGGCGGCCGGCGTAACATTATTATTTTTATTACTCATATTTTTATTATTTAAAACACAAAAAAATTATAACTGTAATAATAACAATAGTGATGATAAAAAATGATAGTAATAATAATAAAGTAATTAAAATATTGGTATTTAGAATATTTTTGTTATTACCATCATTACAAATTTTATTATATTTTATTATATTTTAAATTTTTACTGTTTATTATTTTTGTTATTTTTACTATGAGTATAATTACCAAGAAAATATATATGGCGACAATAATTGCAATAATAATGATAATAATGATGATAATAATAATAATAATTGCAATAATGATGATAATGATGATGATAATGATGATGACGATTATGGTAATGATAATAATGATGACAATGATGATGATAATTATGTTAATAACATTAACTGTGTCCATTTTAAATCCCAAAATCGAAAAGGGGGAAAATCTAGCGAAATATAGCTTGAGAGTAGCGCAAAATGCCGCTTTTTCGATTTCAGTGATTATTATATTATTATTATTTTTTTATTATTATTATTTTATTATTATTATTATTATAATTGTTATTATCATTATCATTATTTATTATTATTATTATTATTTATACATTATTATTATTATTATTTGTATTATTATTATATTACAAGAAAATGTATCATAACTGCAATAATAACAATAAGATGATAATAATAAAATAATAGTTAATTATATTATTTTATTATTATTATTGTTATTGTTGTTATCATTTTTATCTATTACTTTTTTTGTTTGGATAATTGCAAAAAAAAAAAAAATTATAACTGTAATAGTGACAATAATAACAAAAAAATTAAAAGAATGATATACAAATTATTATGAAATCGTTAAATTTTATTACTATTGTTTTTTTTATTATTTTTGTATAATTACAAAAATATATATTATAACTGCAATAATTGTAATAATAATGATAATAATGATAATGATTATAATAATTGCAATAATGATGATAAAGATGATGATAATGATGATAATGATGATAATGATGATGATAACCATAATAATGATGATAATAAAAGTAATCATGTCCATTTATAATAAAAAAAGGAAAAAGGAAAAAAAAAATCCCAAAAGTCGAAAAAGCGGCAAAATCTAGCCAAATATAGCCTTTTGAGAGTATACTCCAAAATGAATTTTTTTTCGATTTCAATGATGATTTTGGCAATTATTAGGGTAATAATGATAATAATTATCAGAATTGTATTAATCATGATATTATTATTATTATTATCATTATTATTATTATAATTAATATTATAATCATTATCAATAACAGTTGCAAAATCATCACTGAAAACGAAAAAACGTTTATTTTGGAATGTGTTCTCAAAAGGCTATTTCGCTAGATTTTTGGGGTTTTTCGACTTTTGGATTTTTTTTTTCCTTTTTTTATTATAAATGGACACGGGTTACTTTTATTATCAAACATCATTTTCATCATTATTATGGTTATCATCATCAATGATCATTATCATCATTTTTATAATCTTAATCATCATTTTTATTGCAATTATTGAAGTTATAATATATGTTTTGCAATTTATACCACTACTAATAATAAAAAAAATAATAGAAATAACAATAATAAATAATTTTATATAGCTATATTTCGCTAGATTTTGCCGCTTTTTCAACTTTTGGGATTTTTTTCTTTTCTTTTTTTAATTATAAATGGACACGATTACTGTATTATCATATCATTATCATCATTACCATCATTATTTTGGTTATCATCATTATTATGATCATTATCATCAATATTATCATCTTTATCATCATTATTGCAATTATTGTCATTATTATCTTCATTATTATCATTATTATTGCAATTATTGCAGTTATAATATACATTTTGTAATTATGATAATGTAATAATGATAATAACAAAATAATAGAAATAACAATAATAAACAATAAAACGATTTTATAATAATATGTATATACTCTTTTAATTATTATCGTTATTATTTTAATTATTACAGTTAATAATATTTGTTTTGCAATTATACTACTAATAAAAGTAATAATAAGATAATAGGAACAATAATATTAATAATAATAAAAAATATAATAACTATTATTATTATTATCATCATTTTTTTTATTATTACAGTTATAATATAATTTTCTTGTAATAATAATAATAATAATACAAATACAAATACAAATACAAATAATAATAATAATGATATAATGATAAAAAATAATAATAATAATAATAAAAATAAATAATAATAATAATAATAATAATAATAATAATAATAATGATAATAATGATAATAATAGTAATAATAATAATGTCATGATTAATATAATTCTGATAATTATTTATTATTTCCCTAATAATGCCAAAATCATCATTGAAATCGAAAAAAACGGCATTTTTGGGTATATTACAAAAGGCAATATTTCGCTAGATTTTTCCACTTTTTTGACTTTGGGATTTTTCTTTTTTTTAATTATATGTTTTTATCATCATCAGTATCATCATTATTATGGTTATCATCATCATTATGATCATTATCATCATTTTATCATCATTATTGCAATATTATCATTATTATCATTATTTTTATCATTATTATTGCAATTATTACAGTTATGATAATATTTCTGCAATTATACTAATAATAATTACAAGAATAATAGATAATAGAAATAACAATAATAAAAACAATAATAACGATTTTTTGATAATCATGAATATCATTCTTTAATTATTACCCTAATAATTGCCAAAATCATCACTGAAATGGAAAAAAACGGTATTTGGAATATATTTCAAAAGACTAGATTTTTCTAGATTTTGCGCTTTTTCGACTTTGGGATTTTTTTTTTTTTTCCTTTTTTATATAAATGGACACGATTACTGTTATTATCATCATCATTATCATCATTATTATGGTTATCATCATCATTTTCATCATTATTAATCTTTGTTATCATTATCATTATTATTATTACAATTATTGAAGTTATAATATATGTTTTTGCAATTATACTAATACTAGTAATAACAAAAAATAATAGAAATAACAATAATAATGATAAGAATAACGATTTTTTAATAATTATGTATATCACCTTTTATTATTATCGTTATTATTGTAATTTTTATAGTTTTTTTTGTAATTATACTAATAATAAAAAATAATAATAATGATAGAATAATAATAACAATAATAATGGGAATAATATAAAACTATTATATTATTATTATTATCATCATATTGTTATTATTACAGCTATAATACATTTTCTTGTAATAATGGTAATAATACAAATACAAATAATAATAATAATAATAATAATAATGATAATAATAATGATAATAATGATAATGTCATGATTAATACAATTCTGGTAATTATCATCACATTACCCAAAAAATTGCCAAAATCATAATTGAAATCGAGGAAAACGGCACTTTGGAATATATTCTCAAAAAGGGTATATATTTCGCTAGATCTTGCCGTTGTTCGACTTATGGGATTTTTTAAATCTTTTTCCTTTTTTAAAATTATAAATGGACAGATTACTGTTATTTTCATCATCATTATCATCATTATTATGGTTATTATTTTCTATTATTATCATTATCATCATTATTATCATCTTATCATCATTATTGCAATTATTATCATCATTACCCTCATTATTATCATCATTATTGCAATTATTACAGTATAATATATGTTTTTGCAATTATACTAAGCTAATAACAACAATAATGAAATAACAATAATAATAACAATAATAACGATTTTATAATAATTCTGTATACTATGATAAAAGTAATAATAACAATAACAACAATAATAATAATAAAAAAATAATAAAATAATAATAATGATTATTATAATAATAATAATAAATAACTATTATATTATTGTTATCATCATTATTGTTATTATTTCAGTTATTTAAAACATTTTCTTTTAATAAAATAATACAAAATAATAAAAAATAATAATAATAATAATAATAATAATAAAAAATAAAACAATAGTAATAATAAATAAATAATAATAAAATAATAATAATAATGATTATAATAATATTTTTTTCAAAATTAATCTGGAGTCCTTACGATGTAGACTGCGAAAATTAATTCCGCGGTTTTAGTTTTAGAAACTACAAACTATTATTCTGAAAAAGCAAATGCGAAACTATGTGTCGAACTTGTATTCTAAATGTTAATGGTTATTAAAATCAATGTAGACAGTATACACTAGAAACTGAACAGTACAGAGTGTATCTCAATAGCTGTTAATTCTTTCACTCAAATATTTGAAATTTCACCATCTAAAACCCGTATAAGCTTATATGTTTAGTATGAGTTCATCTTTTTGGTTGTTTGATTATCAATGATTTTTTTTAAATTTTTATTCCATACATTGATTGGCTATTTCGTTTACGGGTGCGGGATTAGCTACCAGTAGCTCTAGAATACTGAGCTGTGAATTGCCTTTTTTGCCCATAGGAAAAATACAAAAATACTTTCATATTTAACCGATTAACGTGACCCGATCAACAATCGCATCCTCTTATCTATCTAAAAAATCTGCTCCCAACAAACCCGGGTTAAATTTTTATTTGAGAAGGGAATAGTTCAGGAGTTTAAATTTCCCAAGGAAGTAAAAAACCAAACAAGTTGATAATGTTATAAAATAGTTGTCATTTTATAGGAGATTTTAAATTTTCCTCGGGCCTTTTTAAGGGATATCTGTGCGGATTTTTGTGTTAAAGGGTTTTTCATCCAAGACGTGCTGGAACAAAACTCATGGGTTTTTTCCATTACTATTTTTTCCCCATATATGTTCTGATACTATACTTTTAGGTCTGAAAACTAAAATTTAAACAAATAAAAAAATAAAAAAAACAAAAAAACTGGTAATTTAAAAACATGCGCATGAAAGTTCTCCCCAAAATTTATATACTTACCCACATCAGAAATTTTCATTTCGCTTTAAAAATAAAAATACCCAAAAAGTAAAAATACCCCTAGGGTTCCAAATTTTATGGGTTTTTTAAACTGTGTTTTTTTGTGGGTGGGGGGGGGGGGGGTTTTTGGTTTAAAAAAAAAATTTCATTTCCATTCGAACCCCCGCTAAATTAGGCGTAAAGACCCCGGGAAAAAGCTTTTCCTTTTGGGATACTAACCCCACTTACCATACAAAAATTTTTTTAAAAATCAATTTCGGGAAAACCCAAAACATGTCTAAGAGTGAAAACCCTTTCGGGAAAAAGGGAAATTAAGAAAAATTTTTGTATATTTTAAAAGTTTTGTGAACGGAAAACCCCCCAAATTTTAAACAAAATTTTTTTGAGAAATTTTTGGGGGGGCCCCGGAAATACTCTGCCCCTCCAGTTTTCATTCGGGGGGGGGGGGCGTTTGCCCCTTGCCCCCCGTTTCCCGCCCCCTATGATTTTTATTACATATGCTATTATATCCCAATTATAAAGCTATAATAAAATGCTAATATATACATATAAAAGCTATACTATAAATATATGCTATATACCCAATCTAGATTTTTTAAAATACTAATTTATCAAAATATGAAAAATATGCTTATAATATAGGGAGGTTAATATATATATTTTGATAAAATATTTTATATGATGTGTTATAAAAATATGCTATAGTATATATATATATATATATAAAAATTATATAATATAAAAATATATATATTTATATATTTTATATATATATATATATATATATTCTATTTTTATATATATAATATATATTATATTATAATATAGTTTTTAATTATATTCTAAAATATAGACTATATATTATATTTTATATATATATTAATATATAAAATAATAAATAAAAGTAATATATATATTTTATATTTAATATAATATATATATATATATATAAAAATAAAATTTTTTAAATTTATATATATATATATATGTGGTAGGTTTTTTTTTGTTTGCCACTTTTCCTTTTGTTTTTTAAAATTTTTATCATTTTCTTTTGCACTTTTAAAAAGGGGGGTTTAAGAAAAAATAAATTCACACACTTTAATATATTTACAAATTTTTAAAAAAAGAAAAAAAGTTTTTTTGGGGGGTTTCCACCCCCTTTTTTAAAACTTTAAAGGGGAAAAACGGAAAATTGTCTGTTAAACGGAGAGTCGGACGCTATTACGGGGACTCTTGTTCACCCTTTTTTCCCTTGGTTTTGGGATTTTTCAGATTTTTTTTATATTATGACTGAAAAAAAAAGGGAAGCTTTTTCAAACAAAAATTTTCCCTTTGTAATTTTAAGAACCAAGAAAACAAGTCCCGGGTTAACAGTTTGCGGACTCACGGGGAATGCAGGTGAGCACCGTGCCTGTGACAGGTTTTGGAAAAAAAGGACGCCTACTTGTGTGATCACCGTCATCCCCTTTTGGGTTTACCCAGGCTTTGTGTAAGAAAAAAGGGAGATGCTTCCCCAAAATACCTCGAAATTTAAAAAAACTTTATAATATATGATTTCGTAAAAGGTTTCGAAAAAAAAAGTATTTCAAATGAGAATTAGACCAATCATGGACAAATTTTCCCCCCCTTTTAAATTAAAATTAATAATTTTACTCTATATGATGGACTAATTCATTTTATTCAGAGGGGGCAGCGGCTGAGTATACAGCTCCAACATTTTATTCCCTTTATGTTCAATACTGGATGGATAACAATGGAGGCGAGTGCCCAACGCCAAACAATTTTGCCGTTAGTTTTTTTCATATTTTTCCCAAAAAAACCCAAAAGGCCTTTGATCTGTTTGGATGATGAATTCTTTACCCCTACAAATATATTTTGAAAATTTTGAAAGGCCCCAAAAATACTTTGGGCCCCTCCTTTTTTAATAGTAAACATAAATTTTTCTCTCTGTCTAGCAGTTTCTGGAGCATAAAGCCAAAAAGGGCCCTCTTTTTCTTCCCTTCACATCCTGCAGCAATACCCCGCTCCAAGTCCAAGATCGGAAAATCCACTTTGGGGATAAAAGATTTTGAGTCATCGGGTAAAATAAAATGGGGTTTGAACTAATGAAAATTTTTAATTTTTTGAAGCTCTGAATTTTGTAAACAAATCCATTTTAATTTGGTTTCTGCATGCTTCTTTTAAAGATCATTCAAAGGTGCCCGGAATTTTAGCAAAATTTTGAAAAAAAACTTACGGTAATACCCCCGTACCCAAAGAAAAATTAATGTTTTTTATTTATAGGTAAGGGCATTAGCGAATTGCCCTTTAATTTTCTCTTCAAGCGACGTTAGAAATTTTTAACCCCAAAAAAAAACCCTAGATATTTTTTTTGGGAAAAAAAAACCCAAAAAAAAACTTACTGCGCTGGCAGTCAAAATTTCATTTCGCCAGTTCAAAGAAGATTTTTTAAGTTCTGTAGGTGATCAGGGGCCCAAATTTGCATTTTGTACAACAATGTTGTAAAAGCAAGGGCGGTATTTGCAAGACCAAAAAAAACCCCTTTTTTTCATAAGCTAATGAAAGTGGCACACGTGTTTTTAAAACCCAAAAGGGATTACTTTAAATCATTAAAAACCTTTTGGGGGTTTCAAATGCAGTTTTATATTTTTGATTCTTTTGATAATGGTATTTGCCAGTATCCACGACAAAGATCGATTTCACTAAAATATACATCATTTACAAAATTTCCCAAAGCCGATTCAGTAGTTGGCATAGGTTCTGCGTCAAACTCACTAGCATCATTTAATCTCTATAGTCAATGCACACTCTCCAAGTTCCATCACTCTTCTTCACCATGACAACAGGTGAACAGTACGGAGAGCTTGAGGGTTCAGTTATATTCATTTCCAACATTTTATCCACTTCATTATTAAATTCTTTCAATAAACTGTTTGGAATCGGGTACGATTTCTAGCGCACTGGCTTATCGGAGTTCACACGAATGACATGTTCAGTAGTGTTAGTTAAGCCAGGCTTATCAGTCAACACATCACAGAACTCTTTTAATATCACCCTTAGATCATCAATCTGACTTTCAGATAATTCACTGTCTATGTTGATATTGCAGTCATTCTTAGTTTCAAAATAAACAGGTTTACAGTTATTGCCACAATTATCATCATCTTCAACCACACAAACTTGAGCAGTTTCCCCTTTTCTTTTAAAACCATCACGGCGAAAGTACTTTTTTAGCATGTTTATGTGAAACAGCCTATTCTTTCCGCGAATTCTAAGTACATAGTCGACACCATTCCCTTTGCATTCAACAACTGGATAAGGACCGAGCCACTGCATAACTAATTTGTTACTGCTAGAAGGCAACAACACCAGTACATCATCACCTATGTCTAATTTACGAGGCTTAGCTTTGAGGTCATAATACGTCTTATAGTTGCGGCTACTTATTTCGGCTTGCTCTGCCGCTAATTTAGCGGTTTCCTCCAAACGCGAGCGAAGATCTAAAACATATTGATACGTAGTTTTCACCTCACTGTCAATACTATTGTTCGTCCATAGCTCGTGAAGAATTGACAAAGGACCGCGTACTTGTCGGCCATATAACAATTCAAAAGGTGAAAATTTAAGGCTGTCATTAGGGATCTCTCTATATGCGAACAGGGCAGCAGGTATATAGCGATCCCAGTCTCTCGGATGATCGACACAAAGCTTTTTAATCATGGATTTTAATACTCCATTTAACCTTTCAACTGCACCATTACACGAAGCATGGTAGGGACTCGTGTACAAGGCTTTTACAGATAGTAATCTATGGATTTCACCCATTAGATCTGACAAATTGAGACCCTCGATCTGATAAGATTTCCCTCGGTATACCGACTCGCGAGAAAATTTCTACTAAACTTTCAGCTACT
>NW_023658852.1:7500-17500 GCF_015228065.2 Penaeus monodon | reverse complement strand
CCCGTGCACTGCCATTACTACTCTCTCTAGTAATCCAGATCTTTTCCACACACTGCTGGGCGAACCGGAGGCGACGTTGATGTCATTTGTCCAACCTTTCTTTGATGACGTTCTGTAATGTGTCCCATCTAAATATTTCTTCGCATGTGGCCTGTTACCGTGAGCTTTAGGTCTTCACTAATTTTAGCTGCATTGGTGAAGGAGGGCGATCGTCCAGGGTGCCGTCCACCTCTCACACTATCCACCTGTATACCATTGTCAGAGAGATGCCGAGCTCTCTGGGTATTTCACTGAGAGAAAAATCCTTTCCTCATCCAGTCATGCGGCCTCTATTTGCAATTTCAGCTTGCCTTGCTACCATCCAGAAAAAGGGTGTAAGCTGGGCAGCCTCGTTTTCACTTCGGATTTCCCATGCCATTATCACGTCTCATACATCGGCCATATTTTCTTCGTGTTTAGCATATATTACGAATAACGCGAACTGAACTTTGGGTATCAGAACAGGTATATCTAATCTATCTATCTATCTATCTATTATCTATATATATATATATATGTGTGTGTGTGTGTGTGTGTGTGTGTGTGGTGTGTGTGTGTGTGTGTGTGTGTGTGTTTTGTGTGTGTGTGTGTGTGTGGTGTGTGTGTGTATGTATAAAATATAATATATATATATATATATATATATATATATATATATATGTATATATTATATATATATTATATAAATATATATATATATATATATATTGTAATTAGTTTAACTGAGATGTTGCGCTTCGCGAGCGTCACATTTACGGGTTTGTTTTGGTTGGAGCGCGGAGAGAGACCGCGGGCTGAATGTACGCAAATGTATGACCTAACCTATATTAAAGCAGAATATCTTGTAAAGCTTTTGTTTTGCCTTACCACACCGATCCAGAAGCTCAACAAATGGTAGCAGAGCGTGGTTGGTGGTAAGGCGAAGCAGATCATTCAGTATTACAAAGATACAAGAAGAAAATATGAACGCAACGACGATGGGGACGGGCTTGTCACGAACATAGGGAAGAAAAAACAAGCTGTGACTGTAGCCCTGTCATTTCCGGAAGGAAGCGAGGTGAGAGGCAAGATTTTTGAAGAAGTGAACATCGAAGAATTGGCAAACGGTTGATGGAATGGAGGTTTTGCTTCAACAAGGACAAGTGTACAAAAAAGACGAGATGTCAGCAGCGTACGAGGCATGGACAAGGTTTGATAGCTACAAAAGAGAAAAGAAGACACTATGGAGAAGTACATTTTGGAATTTGTGAAGAGAAGTGCTGTTTTGGGCAAATACAAAGTGAGTGTACCAAAGTGTATTTTAGCATTCAAGCTATTAGACAATGCAGGGCTAGAAGTTAAGACAAACAAATAGTGCTGACAGCATTTATCCTTCAGTGATCCAGATAGGATGTTTGATTCATGCAGCAAGCCCTTAAGAAATTTTTGGAGTCAAGAAGTACTGTCATTGGGTGCAGTTTCAGGGAATATTGAGAGTGAAATTCCTGCAGTGGTTGTAAAATCTGAACCTGTATTTAACACTGAGGAGGTGAATGTTGTTACACGGGGAAGAGGACGTGGTAGATTAGGGGCAGAGGAAGAGGAAATATGATAAATGTGATGAATAAAAACAGAGAAAAATGAACAAAGAAATTCTGCTGACAAATATGGAAATACTAGAAAGTGCTATGTCTGTGGATCAGAGTACCATATGTCTCCAGTCTGTCCGAGAAATGTGTATGTGAATACTACAAATGAGAAAACAAAACAGGAGGAAGAGTCATATACTGTGGTTGACAGTCCTAGAATGATGTCAGTGTTAATGACAGAGACTATAAATTATGCTATCCTGGACACAGCATGTAGTTTACTGTGTGTGGTATTGATTGGTTGAAATTAGACATACAAACTTTATCAGAAGACGAGAAATTGAGAATAGAAGAAAATGAAAGTGAAACTACATTTAAGTTTGGTGACAGTAATGTGTTTAAGTCAATGAAGAAGGTGAAATTTCCAGTGAACATCATAGGTGATAGAGCAAATATAACCGCCGATGTTGTGAATTGTTCTATTCCCCTTCTGTTAGCAAGAAATCAATGAAGAGGGCACAAATGAAACTAGACTTGGAAAATGATATTGCAGTAATACATGGAAAAGAGGTGAAATTGAGGTGCACTTCTTCAGGTCATTATTGCCTTCCACTATGGGATGAGAAGGAAGCTTGGAAGAAAACCGAAGAAATAATGTTAACTTTAGGACTTAGTGACAAAGAAAAGAAAAAGAAGATTGAAAAATTACATCAACAGTTTGGTCATCCCACTTCCAAGAGATTAATTCAGCTGTTGAAGGATGCAGGTATTGATGATGAATTATGCTTCATTTATGTTGAAGAGGTGTCAGATAGCTGTGAAATATGCATCAAGTATAAAAAGACACCATCAAGGCCAATTGTGAGTGTAAATATGGCAAAGGAGTTCAATGAAGTAGTGGCAATAGACCTAAAAGAATATAAGAAAGGAGAGATTTATTTCCTACATATGGTGGACATGTCAACCGGGTTTCTCAAAATCATGTGTGACAAAAAGCAAAGAACCCGACGAGATAGTGGAGAAAATTATAGAGACATGGTTAGGGACTGGTTTAGGAGCTCCTGTGAAATTTTTGTGTGACAATGGTGGAGAGTTTGCCAACAACACATTCCTGGAAATGTGTGAGAATATGAACATTCAAGTGATGCATACTGCAGCATATACACCCTTCAGTAATGGCCTTTGTGAACGGAATCATGCAATTATAGATGAAATGGTGGTAAAGATTATGGCAGAGCAGCCAAAATTGTCTTTAAAAGTGGCTTTAGCATGGGCAGTCAATGCTAAAAATTGTCTCCAGATGACAGGGGGTTTTAGCCCTTATCAGCTTGTATATGGACGAAATCGAAAACTGCCATGTACCATGAGTGGATGAACTCCCAGCACTGGAAGGTACAACATCTAGTGAAATGGTTGCAAAGCACATCAATGCTAGTCACTCAGCAAGAAAAGCTTTTATTGCTGCTGAAACCTCTGAGAGAATACGACGTGCTCTAAGACACAAAGTAAGAACCACTGGTAGAGTCCTTAGAAGTGGCAATCAAGTCTATTTTAAGAGAGAAGAGCAAAAGGAATGGAAAGGACCAGCCACAGTCATTGGTCAGGATGGAAAAACAGTAATTTTGAAATATGGATCCAATATTGTAAGAGCGCATGAAACACATATTCAAGAAGTTCCATATAGTTTTGATAGAAATACTGAAGAAGGCAGAAATGCACTCCTTGATATGGTGAGGCAGAAAAGAGAAATGGAAGAAAAAGCTAGGAGTGAGAAGAAAGAGACAGAATCAGTTATAAATTCAGCAGGAAATAATATAGAGAATGAAAATTGTAGTAAAACAAAGGAAGAAGATGGTATAATTGTTAGAATATTCCAAGGATTGGACAAAGAGTGAAATTCTTACCAAAAGAGTCAAATGAATGGAAGACAGTAACAATACATAGTCGTGCTGGAAAATCTACAGGAAAATATAATAGTTGGAGGAATATTGAGCATCAAGATGGACACATATCAGCCATCAACTGGGACGATGTAGAAAAATGGGTACCAATATTGGAAGAGAATGAAGTGCAAAAACTCAGTGAAACAGTCATGGCTTGTAAAAATATGAAAAATCAGGAACTTGAAAAAGCAAAACAAGAACTGACGAGTTGGAAAAGGTTTGAAGTATATGAGGAAGTTCCAAACATGGGCCAAAAGGCATTGTCAGTTCGATGGGTAGTGACAGAAAAAGAACATTATAATAAGAAAAAGAAAATAAAGGCAAGGCTGGTTGCCAGAGGCTTTGAGGAAAAGGAGGATATTCAGTCAGATTCTCCTACGGTTAGCAAAGAAATATGAAGGACTTTTCTTGCTATTCTATCTTCAAAAAAGTGGGCAGTGAATTCAATTGACATTAAGGCTGCCTTCCTACAAAGTGAAAGGTTTGAGCGTGAAGTGTATCTTGTTCCTCCTATTGAAGCAGGTTGTAATGATAATGTGTTATGGAAATTGGAAAAATGTGTCTATGGTCTTAATGATGCAGCTAGGAAGTGGTATCTCACTGTTAAAACTTTCCTGTTGAAGATGGGATGTAATGAGGTGAAAACTGACCCTGCTGCATTCTATTGGTATTATGAAGGAGAATTATGTGGAATGTTTTTAATGCATGTAGATGATTTCTTATGGGGAGGAACAGAAAGATTTGAAAATGTGGTCATTACCCAAATCAGAAAAAATTTTTCAGGTTGGGGAGCAAAGTAATACTACTTTCAAAATATATTGGATTTGATTTTGTACTGAATGAATATGGTGTTACTTTGCATCAAAAGGAGTTTTGTGAATCTTTAGAATCCATAAAAGTAAGTGCTGTGTGGGGACTAAAGAATATGGACTGTAATGTAGAAGAAAAGGAGAGTTTTAGGAGTCTGGTTGGCCAACTAGGGAGGTTATGTACTACTTCAAGACCTGACTAACATATGATGTATTGAAACTTAGCTATAAAGTAAATAGTTCCAAAGTAGAAGATCTGATTGAAGCAAATAAGTGTCTAAGGAAAGCTTGTACTTTTGAGAGCTCAATGTACTTTCCAGAACTTGGTGACATATGCAAGTGTAAGTTAGTTGTATACAGTGATGCTTCCTATGCTAATCTCCCTGATGGATATAGTAGTGCTGGGGGATTTGTGATTTTTCTTGTAGGTGAAAATGGAAACAGTTGTCCTTTGTATTGGGAGGCAAAGAAAATAAGAAGAGTTGTGAAAAGCACTCTCCCTGCAGAAACACTAGCAGCTGCTGAGGCAGTGGATATGGCCTATTATCTCGGAAATATGTTATCTCAAATATTATATGATGAAGAGAGAAAATTACCTGTGGAACTATATGTAGATAACCATTCACTTTATGATAATGTATACTCAGTGAAAAACGTTTCAGAAAAGAGATTGAGAATTGACATAGCTATTCTCAAAGAGATGGTTCAATGTGAAGAGTTGAAGATATTTTGGGTGGATTCTAAATCACAGTTAGCAGATGTATTGACAAAAAGGAGTAAACACTATGAAAATAGCGAAAGTCTTTGAAAGTGGATATTTACAATGATAAAGTGGATCTGAGTTTTTTTGATTTATGAAAAAAATATTTTGTTATGTTTTTGCATCCATATGATGAGGTGTAACTTTGAAAGCATTTATTTTTGTTTAAAAGAGAGAGAATATGTTCATTATGTTTAACGAGATGTGCGCTTCGCGAGCGTCACATTTACGGGTTTGTTTGGTTGGGAGCGCGGAGAGACCGCGGGCTGAATGTACGCAAATGTATGACCTAGCCTATATTAAAGTAGAATATCTTGTAAAGGCTTTTGATTTGCCTTACCACACCGATCCAGAAGCTCAACATATATAATTCTTTTTTTTTAGTTCATTTTTCTGTAAACTACTCAAGCTCCGGGGTACAAACAGGCGTTTAGATAACTTATTCATTTTTTCACACTGAATTTTTTTCTAATTTTATAACTTAAACAAGTCTGTTATCACGTGTTTATGATAGAAAAAAATTCCAGGTGAATGAATAGTTATCTAAACGCCTGTTTGTACTCCGGAGCTTGAGTAGTTTACAGAAAAATGAACTAAAAAAAAAGAATTATATATGTTGAGCTTCTGGATCGGTGTGGTAAGGCAAATCAAAAGCCTTTACAAGATATTCTACTTTAATATAGGCTAGGTCATACATTTGCGTACATTCAGCCCGCGGTCTCTCCGCGCTCCCAACCAAAACAAACCCGTAAATGTGACGCTCGCGAAGCGCAACATCTCAGTTAAACATAATGAACATATTCTCTCTCTTTTAAACAAAAATAAATGCTTTCAAGTTACACCTCATCATATGGATGCAAAAACATAAACAAAATATTTTTTTCATAAATCAAAACAACTCAGATCCACTTTATCATTGTAAATATCCACTTTCAAAGACTTTCGCTATTTTCATAGTGTTTACTCCTTTTTGTCAATACATCTGCTAACTGTGATTTAGAATCCACCCAAAATATCTTCAACTCTTCACATTGAACCATCTCTTTGAGAATAGCTATGTCAATTCTCAATCTCTTTTCTGAAACGTTTTTCACTGAGTATACATTATCATAAAGTGAATGGTTATCTACATATAGTTCCACAGGTAATTTCTCTCTTCATCATATAATATTTGAGATAACATATTTCGAGATAATAGGCCATATCCACTGCCTCAGCAGCTGCTAGTGTTTCTGCAGGGAGAGTTTCTTTTCCAACTCTTCTTATTTTCTTTGCCTCCAATACAAAGGACAAACTGTTTCCATTTTCACCTACAAGAAAAATCACAAATCCCCCAGCACTACTATATCCATCAGGGAGATTAGCATAGGAAGCATCACTGTATACAACTAACTTACACTTGCATATGTCACCAAGTTCTGGAAAGTACATTGAGCTCTCAAAAGTACAAGCTTTCCTTAGACACTTATTTGCTTCAATCAGATCTTCTACTTTGAGACTATTTACTTTACAGCTAAGTTCCAATACATCATACGTTAAGTCAGGCCTTGAATTAGTACATAACCATCCTAGTTGGCCACCTAGACTCCTAAAACTCTCCTTTTCTTCTACATTACACCCATATTCTTTAGTCCCTCACAGCATTACTTTTATGGATTCTAAAGATTCACAATACTCCTTTTGATGCAAAGTAACACCATATTCATTCAGTACAATATCTAATCCAATATTTTGAAAGTAGTATTACTTTGCTCCCTAACCTGAAAATTATTTCTGATTTGGGTAATGACCACATTTTCAAATCTTTCTGTCCTCCCCATAAGAAATCATCTACATGCATTAAAAACATTCCACATAATTCTCCTTCATAATACCAATAGAATGCAGCAGGGTCAGTTTCACCTCATTACATCCCTTCTTCAACAGGAAAGTTTTAACAGTGAGATACCACTTCCTAGCTGCATCATTAAGACCATAGACACATTTTTTCCCAAATTTTCCCTAAAAACATTATCATTACAACTGCTTCAATAGGAGGAATAAGATACACTTCACGCTCAAACCTTTCACTTGTAGGAAGCAGCCTTAATGTCAATTGAATTCACTGCCCACTTTTTTGAAGATAGAATAGCAAGAAAAGTCCTTTTATATTTCTTGCTAACCGTAGGAGAATCTGACTGAATATCCTCCTTTTCTCAAAGCCTCTGGCAACCAGCCTTGCCTTTATTTCTTTTCTTATTATAATGTTCTTTTTCTGTCACTAACCCATCGAACTGACAATGCCTTTTGGCCCATTGTTGGAACTTCCTCATATACTTCAAACCTTTCCAACTCGTCAGTTCTTTTTTGCTTTTTCAAGTTCCTGATTTTTTATATTTTACAAGCCATGACTGTTTCACTGAGTTTTTGCACTTCATTCTCTTCCAATATTGGTACCCATTTTTCTACATCGTCCCAGTTGATGGCTGATATGTGTCCATCTTGATGCTCAATATTCCTCCAACTATTATATTTTCCTGTAGATTTTCCAGCACGACTATGTATTGTTACTGTCTTCCATTCCTTTGTTTTACTACAATTTTCATTCTCTATATTATTTCCTGCTGAATTTATAACTGATTCTGTCTCTTTCTTCTCACTCCTAGCTTTTTCTTCCATTTCTCTTTTCTGCCTCACCATATCAAGGAGTGCATTTCTGCCTTCTTCAGTATTTCTATCAAAACTATATGGAACTTCTTGAATATGTGTTTCATGCGCTCTTACAATATTGGATCCATATTTCAAAATTACTGTTTTTCCATCCTGACCAATGACTGTGGCTGGTCCTTTCCATTCCTTTTGCTCTTCTCTCTTAAAATAGACTTGATTGCCACTTCTAAGGACTCTACCAGTGGTTCTTACTTTGTGTCTTAGAGCACGTCGTATTCTCTCAGAGGTTTCAGCAGCAATAAAAGCTTTTCTTGCTGAGTGACTAGCATTGATGTGCTTTGCAACCATTTCACTAGATGTTGTACCTTCCAGTGCTGGGAGTTCATCCACTCATGGTACATGGCAGTTTTCGATTTCGTCCATATACAAGCTGATAAGGGCTAAAACCCCCTGTCATCTGGAGACAATTTTCAGCATTGACTGCCCATGCTAAAGCCACTTTTAAAGACAATTTTGGCTGCTCTGCCATAATCTTTACCACCATTTCATCTATAATTGCATGATTCCGTTCACAAAGGCCATTACTGAAGGGTGAATATGCTGCAGTATGCATCACTTGAATGTTCATATTCTCACACATTTCCAGGAAAGTGTTGTTGGCAAACTCTCCACCATTGTCACACAAAAAATTTCACAGGAGCTCCTAAAAACCAGTCCCTAACCATGTCTCTATAATTTTCTCCACTATCTCGTCGGTTCTTGCTTTTTGTCACACATGATTTTGAGAACCTGGTTGACATGTCCACCATATGTAGGAAATAAATCTCTCCTTTCTTATATTCTTTTAGGTCTATTGCCCCTACTTCATTGAACTCCTTTGCCATATTTTCACTCACAATTGGCCTTGATGGTGTTCTTTTATACTTGATGCATATTTCACAGCTATTGACACCTCTTCAACATAAATGAAGCATAATTCATCATCAATACCTGCATCCTTCAACAGCTGAATTAATCTCTTTGGGAAATGGGATGACCAAACTGTTGATGTAATTTTTCAATCTTTTTTTTCTTTTCTTTGTCACTAAGTCCTAAAGTTAACATTATTCTTCGGTTTTCTTCCAAGCTTCCTTCTCATCCCTTAGTGGAAGGCAATAATGACCTGAAGAAGTGCACCTCAATTCACCTCTTTTCCATGTATTACTGCAATATCATTTCCAAGTCTAGTTTCATTTGTGCCCTCTTCATTGATTTCTTTCTAAACAGAAGGGGAATAGAACAATTCACAACATCGGCGGTATATTTGCTCTATCATCTATGATGTTCACTGGAAATTTCACCTTCTTCATTGACTTAAACACATTACTGTCACCCAAACTTAAATGTAGTTTCACTTTCATTTTCTTCTATTCTCAATTTCTCGTCTTCTGATAAAGTTTGTATGTATGATTTCAACCAATCGATACCACACACAGTAGAACTACATGCTGTGTCCAGGATAGCATAATTTATAGTCTCTGTCATTAACACTGACATCATTCCAGGACTGTCAACCACAGTATATGACTCTTCCTCCTGTTTTGTTTTCTCATTTGTAGTATTCACATACACATTTCTCGGACAGACTGGAGACATATGGTACTCTGATCCACAGACATAGCACTTTCTAGTATTTCCATATTTGTCAGCAGAATTTCTTTGTTCATTTTTCTTGTTTATTCATCACATTTATCATATTTCCTCTTCCTCTGCTCTAAATCTACCACGTCCTCTTCCCGTGTAACAACATTCACCTCCTCAGTGTTAAATACAGGTTCAGATTTTACAACCACTGCAGGAATTTCACTCTCAATATTTCCCCGAAACTGCACCAATGACAGTACTTCTTGACTTCCAAAAAAATTTCTTAAGGGCTTGCTGCATGGAATCAAACATCCTATCTGGATCACTGAAGGATACTGCTGTCAGCACTATTTTTTTATCTTTAACTTCTAGCCCTTTATTGTCTAATAGCTTGAATGCTAAAATACACTTTGGTACACTCACTTTGTATTTGCCCAAAACAGCACTTCTCTTCACAAATTCCAAAATGTACTTCTCCATAGTGTCTTCTTTTCTCTTTTGTAGCTATCAAACCTTGTCCATGCCTCGTACGCTGCTGACATCTCGTCTTTTTTGTACCACTTGTCCATGTGTTTAAGCCAAAACCTCCATTCCATCACCGTTTGCCAA
>NW_023658852.1:0-2500 GCF_015228065.2 Penaeus monodon | reverse complement strand
ACCAACATAGGACGCGCCTCTAACAGTAGACGTGGAAGACATATATCAAGGTCTCCGGAAATCCAGTTAATTCTTCAAGCGAGAGTGTAATTTGATCCACTTCAAGCCGTTGAGAAATGACGGAATGAGCTTGTGTTAGAGGAGCTCCATTACGCGTATGGCCTGGTGTATCAAGAAAAAAAAGAGTCTGTGTTCTGTTCGAAAGATAGCACTGTGTGCATGAAATTCTCTTTAAAAGCGTTAATAGAAGTTATTTCGATGTTCCCATTTTGTTCAGATATTACCTGCATTTTAGCATGCAATGGTCTGTAAATATTCATACATAGGAAAACTGGCTTCCTAAATAACGTAGTCAAGCCGCATAACGAAGGCGTCTACAGCTGGTAAATTCGACTTAATGGTACGGTAATTATTGTGAAATATACTTTTGAATAAGAAATTGCACATGTGAGTTTCTTCTTTCTTGTATTTTCTTATTTGTATTTCTTGATTCATATATGTATGCTATGGGATTATTATTCATTTATATGCACACACACACACACACACACACATACATACATACATACATACATACATACATACATACATACATACATATATATATATATATATATATATATATATATATATATATATATATATATATATATATATATGAATGTCAAGACCAATTAACTGGCTGACAAATGGTTTAACTGAGAGCTACTGCTGACAATCCTATTTGCTTGCTTATATTACCTACCGCCGACGTCTTCCGTGCTACCAGGCGCGCCTTGCTGGCTGCCCCGTCGACTCCTCCACGACAATAGGCCTGGGACCACACCTCAGCTGATTAGCGCAGACCTTGTTCGTTCGTACTTCAAGCCATTTGTCAGGAATAAGGCATTAGGCTAAATTTTATGAATGTACTGCTTGGGCAGGATTCTCTTTGTTGTTTCTTTGTGTAGTCTTTTTTTTTTTGTCATTGATTACGGTGACAGAAATAGATTATAGTCAATGTAGGAGTCCTCACAATTTCCATTTTTCCTGTTTGGGTTACAATTAATGATTATTAATAAGTGATAATGAAAGTAATGATATCAAATGATAATGAAAGATGATTATTTAAATGCTAATAAAATACGAATTTAATAAGTTTATTTTAAGATTTTTTTACAATCTAATCAGTGAAAATAATTCACATAATCCAGCTACATCAATGAACATAATATAAGGAATGAAAGATGATTCATATTAATGAATGAACAAGAAGAAACTTGACACAACAGTTTTTGTTACGAGGTATCTAGCCATTCGAATGGTACCACGTCATGCAGATTTGATTATGATTTTGTCACCGCATTGGGATTAAAGTTCAACGTGACTGATTTTCCCCGTGAATCATCTTAGTGATATACTAGTCGTAACAGTATACATATATATTCATTATATTCACACAAATTTGCATATATCCGGAGAAATGATGGGATGCGCGCTTTTTCCGGGCATGCCGTCAAATACCTTTTATAACTGGCTATCTTAGTTTATACATCACGAGGAGCAAGGATAAAAAATTGACCTAATTTTTTATATATTTAGAAACAATCCTCGGTTATACCAGGTTTTGTTTATTTTGTTTTTATATAGTACTAATTGTGGTTATTAACCCAACCACAACGGATTTATGTTTTGTCCCTGTATTTTTTTTTACATACAGTTCGTTTCACACGTGTTTAGCCTGCAAGGAGTCTATTAGTAGGCCCTTTCTTTCTTTCTTTGTTGGATTTCTTGGCTCTCAACCAGCGGCATGTGGCCAAGGTTATTAAGCCTATGGATCCTATTTATTCTGTCAATCTAGATAAGGTCATAAAGTTTTGTCTCCCTTAGAAAAGTTATTACTTTACTTATTATTTTTTCATAATTTGACAATAAATTAGATGTTGTGAAATCTATGTTTTATATTCTTAAGTAATTTTTTTGTTGTCTATTGTGTTTGTAATTTGGGCATATTTTGAGGATATGGTTTATGGTAAGGGTGGTTGTGCACTGCGGGCATTGTGGAGGAAATGTTTTTTCAATATAGGGAGTGAGGTGGGTAAGTCTCGTACTGTTGACCCTAAGGCGGGCCAACACCACCTTCTCCCTTCTCTCCTTCCTGTGGGCTGTGTCCCACAGTTCTATTTTTTGGTTTATTTTGTGTGTGAGTTGGAGGCTGGTCCACTCACTTTGCCACAGGATATAAGGATAAGTCCGATATGCGAAGCTCAGCCTCGCCCGGGCTATGTCATGAGGGGAGCCCGGCCTGTGTCGACTAATGCCGACTCGCTCACGTGTGTCAGCTGGTGCTGACTCGGCTGAACCTAGTCCTTACCCGCCGTGGTGCCCAGCCACAGCAGTAACCTCCAGGCGACAATTGCAACTTCTCGTGTCGGGGGGCGCGAACCGCCGACCCACGGATGAGAGGCCGACACGTTACCACTGTACTAGCCGGAGGCTTGCCACAGGAGATGTATTTTTG
>NW_023658851.1:5000-22762 GCF_015228065.2 Penaeus monodon | reverse complement strand
ATCATTTTTTCATTATTTTTAAAAAGGCTTTTTTTTTTTTTCATTTATTTTTTTTTTTTTTTTTTTTTTTTTTTTTTTTTTTTCTTTTTCCTTTTTTTTTCATTTTTTTTTCTTTTTTTTTTTTTTTTTTTCCCTTTTTTCTTTTTTTTTTTTTTTTTTTTCTTATTTTTAATTAAAATTTTAAAAAATTAAATTAAAAATTATTTATTTTTTTCCTACCCCCCCCCCCCCCCCCCCCCCCCCCCCCCCCCCCCCCCCCCCCCCCCCCCCCCCCCCCCCCCCCCCCCCCCCCCCCCCCCCCCCCCCCCCCCCCCCCCCCAAAAAAAAAAAAAAAAAAAAAAAAAAAAAAAAAAAAAAAAAAAAAAAAAAAAAAAAAAAAAAAAAAAAAAAAAAAAAAAAAAAAAAAAAAAAAAAAAAAAAAAAAAAAAAAAAAAAAAAAAAAAAGAACCTTTTTCCCTTTATTTTCCCCCTTACCATTATTAACCATTCTTTATTATTATTAAAATCCCTTTTTCCCCTTTTTAATTTAATTATTTTATCATTCATTTTATTTTAAAAAATTTTTTAATTGTTATCATTTATTTTAAATCTCCCCTTTTTTTTGTTATTTTATTTTTTCTATTATTAAATTCATTTTAGTATCAAATTTTTTATTATTTTTATTATTGTTTAAATTTTATATTTTTTTTAGGGGAGATGAAGGGGATTCGCCCCCCCTCTCAGATTTTTATTTTTTTTGGGTTAATTTTTTTTAATTTTATTTTTAATTTTTATTTTATTTTATTTTTAAATTTTTTAATTCTTATTATTTTTTATTTTTTTATTCTCTTATTTTTAATTTTCTTTTTTTTTATTTCCATTTTATTTTTTTATTAATTTTTAAATTTTTTTAATTTTAATTAATTTTTAGGTTAAAATTATTTTTTTTTATTACCCATTTTTTTTAATTTTTTTTTTAAAAGAAAATTTAAAAGTTAGAACCTTTTAAAAAATTTTCAAAAACCCAAAAGAAAAAAGGTGTTGACCCCTGGTTAAAAAATCCCCCCCTTAATCGTTAATAATAAAGATTATTTTGTTTCTTTCTAAAATTTTTTTTCCCCCTCCTTTTCCCCCCTTTTTTTTGGGGAAAAGGGAAAAAATTTAACGACTTTCCTTCCTAAAGAATTTAAATGGTTAATGTAAAAAATTTTATTTTGTGTTTCATTTTAATTAATATTTTATGAAAGCAAACCCCCTTCCGTTTTTCCAAGGGGGAAAAAAACCCACTTTCCCGGGGGTTTTTTGAAAAGAAAATTTTGGGAAAGGGGGGAAAAACCAACCCGCGGGCTCAACAAAGGAAGCGGGGGATCCAGGGGAACAACAAATAACCCCTTTTGGCCCATGGGAACGGCGGAGGAAGGGGAAGCCGGAGCCTTCCCCCGAGAAACCCCCCGTTAATTGGGGAATTCCCTTTTAAAAAGGGGGCGCTGCCAAAATTTCCCTTCCCTTTTCCCTTTTGAAATTAAATTTTCCGTTTTTCCTTTCCTCCCCCCTTTTTCCACCCCCACCCCGGCCTTTATTTCCTTTTTTCCTTTTTCTTTTTTCCTAAACCGGCCCCGTGTTTTCCCCCTTTGGGCCTCTTCCCCTCTCTTCTTTTTAAACCCCTTTCCTCCCCCTTTTCCCCCTTAAAGACCTGGAGGGAATCCAGGGGGTTTCAAAAAACCTGGGGGGGTTCCCCCCATTTTAAATTAAACCCGGTTTTGGGGTTTGGGGTTTTTTTTTCCCCTGAAGGGGCCCCCTTTTAGCATTGATCTTTTTTCCCCCGGGCCCTAAATAATTCCCTGTTTTGGGGGGGAAATTTAATCTTCCCAATTTAAGGAAAAAAAAAAAAAAAAAAAAAAAAGGGGTTTTTTAAAAAATGATAAAAAAATTTCGGGTTTAAAAACCAAAAAACCCCCGTTTCCCCTTTTGGAATTTTCCCCCCTTTGGCCCCCTTTTTGGGCCGTTTCAATGTTATTTTTGGCAATTTTGGGTAATGATTAATTAATTTTGGTGCGTAAAATCAGGCAAAAAATGTGAGTTGGAAAATTTGAAAAATTGTTAAAGGTTTGCTTTTTATTTTTTTTAAAAATTTTTTTAAATTATTCGTTTTTTCCCATTATCTTTCCCCCACATTTTTTTGTATTAAAAATTAATTTTTTCCCTTAATTATTTTTAAAATTTTTATTTCTCCCCTTTCCCCGTCCTAAAGGTTTATTAATTTTTATTATTTTTATTTTCCCTTTATTTAAAATTTTACGTTTTTTTTTTATTCCCCATTTTTTTTTATTGTTCTTTTTTAGTTTTAATTAATTATTTTTAAATTTTTTTTTTATTACCATTTTTTTACTTTTTTTATTAAAATTTTTATTTTTAATAATTCTTTCAAAACCCCCCTTTTTAAAAAGGGGTTTACCCCCTTTTTTTTTTTTTTTCCCCATTTACCTTTTAAATTTTTTTTCTTTTATTTAAAAGGGGTTATGTTTGATTATGGGATTATTTAAAACCCATTTTTCTTCTTAAAAATTTATTTTATTAAATAAAATCTTTTTTTTTGTTTTTTGGGTTGTTTTGGGGTAACATTCCCCCCCAATTTTTTAATTTTTATTTTATTATTTTTTCTTTAAAAAAGGTATTTTGGGAAAAAGGGGGAATTTTCCCAATTTTAAAATTTTATTTAAGAGTATGGGGAAAGAACTTTTAATTTTTCCATCTTTTAACGGGGTTTAAAAATTTTTATTAAAACCATTTTTTTTTTTATTGAGATTTTAATCCTTTTTTAAATTTAATTTTATTAAATTTTTATTGTTTTTCCTTCTTTTTTGTTCTTTTTTATTTTTATTTTGTTTTCCTATTGGTTTATTTTTTTTTTTTTATAATTCTCCCTTTTTAGAACCAAAAGGGGTATATTTAAATTTTATTTTTAAAATTTAAACCCCATTTTTTGTATTGGGGGTTTTTTTTTGATATTATTTTTTTTTTATTAATTAAAACAATAATTAAAAATTGAATTATTGTTAAATATTTTTTTATACAAAATTTTTCAATAAAGGATGATAGTTGTTAAAAATTTAAATTTTTATAAAAAAAATTGGGGAAATAATTGAAAAAAAAAAAATTTGAAAAGGGGAAAATTTACAAAAGAAATTTGGTTTTTTAAAATCCCCAAAAATAATTTTTTGGGGGTTTTAAAATTGTTTTTTTTTATTTTTGGGGTTATTATATTTTTTTTGTTTGTTTTAAATTAAATAAAATTGAAAAAAAATTTTATAAATAAATTTTTTGGGGCCTTTAATTTTTAATTTTTATTTTTAATTAATTTTTAATTTTTATAAAAGATATAAAAATTTTATTTTTTTAATTTTAATTTTTAAATTTTTTAATCTTTAAATTTTTTTAATAAAAAACAAAAAAAAAAAAATTTTTTAAAATTTTTTAAAAACCAAAAACCCTTAGATTAAAATTTTTACCTTTTAATTTTTTTTTGAAAATTTTGTTTGTTAAAAAATTAAAAATTATAAAAATTTTTTTATTCCCCCCCCCCCTTAAAATTAACAAAAAAAAAATTTTTATTTTTATTTTTAATAATAATCTTTCTTATCTTATTTTTAAAAAAAAAATTTTTTGAAATCAAAATAATTAAATCAAAATTATGAAAAAGTTTTGAAGGTCTAAAATAAATTTTTTTTCTTTATTAGTCTTAATTTTTTAAAATTTTTATTTTTAATTATTTTTAAAAAGGGTTTTTGTTTTGGTGGTTTTTTGTTTGGTTTTTTGATTATTATTTTATTATTATTTTTTAATTTTTAAATTTTTAAATTTTTTATTTTTAAAATTATTATTTTTTTAATTTTATTATTGTTATTATTTTTTATTTTTATTTTTAAAAAAATTTTTTAAATTTTATTATTTTTATTTTTATTTATTATATTATTATTATTTAATTATTATATTTTTATTATTTTTTTAAATTTTTTTATTATTATTATTATTATTTATTTTTGGTTAAATTAAAAAAAAATTTTTTCCTGTTTTTTAAAAAATCGAAAATAAAAAACTTTTAAAATTAATTTTAAAGTTTATTATTGTTTTTAAATTTTTTTATTATATTATTTTTTTGGTATTATTAAATATTGAAAAAAATATTATTATATTATTTTAATAAAAATATGTTTGTTGTGTTGGTTGTTGGGGTTATGTTAAAATTCTTTATTTTTAAAAAAAACGGAAAAAGGAAAAAACCAAAAATAAAAACCAAAAATTTAAAATAATAAAAATACCCTTTTTATAAATATTGGAAAATTAAATTTTAATTTTAATTTTTATCTAATAATAACAATAATAACGATAATATGAAAAAATGTTTTTTAAAAAAAAAATTTTATTTCAAAATCTTTTAAAAATTTTGGGAAAAATTATAAAAGGGTTTTTTTTTATTGTTGTTTTAATTATTAGTTAAAATTTGAAAAAATATACAATAAGGGTATAAAGGAAATAAGGTTTTGGAAAAAAGGATTTTTTTGTTATTTTATTTTTTAATTTTAATTTTTTTATTATATTATTATTATTATTTTTATTTTATTTTTATTATTATTATTATTTATTATTATTTTTATTATTTTTATTTATTTCATTTTGTTTTTTATTATTATTATTTTTATTTTTATTTTTAATCTTTAAAAAAAAAAAATATTTTTTTTTATATTTTTATTATTTTTAAATTATTATTATTTTTATTTTATCATATTATCTTTTTACTTTAAATTTTTGTAATTATTATTTTTATTATTATTATTGTAGTAGTAGTAGTAGAAAAGTAGTAGTAATAGTATAGTATAAAATTTTAAAATTTATTATTTTTTTTTTGTTATTTTTTTTTTTGTTTGTTTTTGGTTTTTTTTTATTTTTAAAAAATTAAAAAATTAAAAAAATTTTAAAAATATTTTTTTAAATTTTTAATTTTTTTCTTTTTTAATTATTTTTGTGTTATTATTATTAAAAAAATATTACAAAAATTTTTAAAAATTAAAAATTATCATTTTTTTATTATTATTATTTTATTTATTATATTTTAAATTATTTTTATTTTTTATTTTTATTTTTTTAAATTATTATTTTTATTATTTTATTTTTAATTTTATTATTATAAAAAGGTTTTTATTATTATTATTTTTCATATTATTTATTAATATTATTATTTTTATTATTATTTTTTTTATATTAATTTTTATTATATTTTTTTTTTTTTTTGTAATTATTTTTTATTATTAATTATTTTATTATTGGGTAGTAGTATAGTAGTGAAACAGTAGTAGTAGAGTATAGATTAATTATTAATTTTTTATTTTAATTATTATTATTTTAAATTTTTGTTGTTTTTTTTGTTAGGGGTTTTATTTTATTACAAAAAATTTTTTTTAACCTAATTTTTCCCAAATTATGTTTAATTTAAATTTTTTTTTTTTTATTTTTTTATTTTTATATTATTATTTTAAATTAAAATTTTTAAGTTTAATTTTTTAATTTTAAAAGTGTTTTAAAAATTTTTATTATTTTAAAATTTTTCTTATTTTTTATTATCAATTTTTAAATATTATTTTTTTGTTTATTATTATTATAATTGAAAAAAATTTTTTAAAATTAACTCAAAAAATTTTTGAAAATTAAATGTTTGGGGTTTTGTTATTTTTTTTGGTATTTTTAATTGGGTATTATTTTTAAATTATTATTATTATTATTATTTTTATTATTTTTATTATTATTTTTTATTATTTTTATTATTATTATTATTTTTATTTTTATTATTTATTATTATTATTATTTTATTATTATTATTATATTTTTAAATTATTTTTAAATTTTTGTTTTTTTTTTTTTTTTTTAATTATTATTATTAAAAAATTTTTTTAAAAATTAAAAACTTTTAATTAATAATAAAAATTAGCAATAAATTTTATTTTTTATTTTTTTATTAAAATTACAATTAAAAACTATTTGTTTTTTTTTTAAAATTTATTTTTTATTACCATTTTTTTAAAATTATTTTTCTTTTTTAAATTATTATTATTATTTTTAAATTATTTTTAAATTTTATTTTTATTTTTATTATTTTTATTTTTTATTTATTATTATTTTTTTTTTATTTTTTTTATTTTTAATTTTTTTATTATTATTATATTAATTAATATTATTATTTAAATTTTATTGTGTTGTTCTTTATCTTATTACAAATTAATTTTAAAAAATGAAATTTTAAAAAAAATTTTTAATAATTTTAAAATTTAATTTTTAATTTTTATTATTTTTAATATTTTTCATTTTAAATTAGTTATTATTTTTTTATTGTTTTTATTTTTTCAATTTTTATTATTTTGTTTTTTAGTTTTTAATTAAAAAAAAATTTTTTTTTTTATGATAATTAATTATTTAAAATTAAAAATTATTTTTTTAATTATTAAAATTATTATTTTTTTTATTATTATTGTTTTTTATTTTTATTTTTAATTTTAAAAATTTTTAAGGGAAAAATTTTTTTAATTTTTATTTTTAAATTTTTTAATTATATTTTTAATTTTTATGAAAAAACAAAAACATTATTTTTTAATTTTTATTTTTAACATTAATTTTTATTTATTTTTAAAAAAAACTTTAAAAAAATTTAAATTTTTAAATTCAAAAAGGAAAATTAAAAATTTTTATTTTAATTAAAAAAATTTTTATTTTTTATTTTAATTTTGATTTTGGGCAATTATTTTAAAAAATTTTTAATTTTTATTTTATTTTTTTTTTTTTTTTTTTTTTTTAAATTTTTAAAATATGTGAATGAAAATAAAATAAAAAAATTTTTTTTAAAATGAAATGTATTATTAATTTGGTTTTTAACTTTTTAAAAAAATTTTTATTATTATATTTTTAAATTAGTTATTATTTTATTTTTTATTTATTATTATATTTTTAAAAAAAAAATTTTTTAAAATAATTAATTAAAAATTATTTTTAAATTTTAATTATTTTATTTTTATTTTATAAAAAACTTTTAAAATTAAAATAAGTTTTTATTATAAAAAAAAAATTAAAAAAAAACCCCCAAAAAAAAAACCAAATTTAAATTTTTTTTTTGGGGAATAAATAAAATGAGTTTTTTTTTTCAATGTTTTATTTTAATTATTAAAATTTTAAAATTTTTAATTTTATCTTTACTTTAAATTAAATTTTAAAAAAAAAAAGGTATTAAAAAAATTAAATTTTTTTTAATTTGATTAAAAGGAAAAAATCTTTTTAACTTAAAAATTTTTAATTTTTTAATTTTTAAAAATTTTTATTAATTTTTTAAATAATTGTTTTTTAATTTTATTTTTTACTTTTAAATTATTATTTTATTATTATTTTTTTTATTATTTTTTTTTTTATAAATTAAAAAATTTTTAATGTAAAAATTCTTTTTAATTTTTAGTTTTTAATAATTTTAAAAATTTTTATTTTTATATTTTTAATTTTTTTAATTTTAAATTATTATTTTATTAATTTTTTTTTTTAAAATTTTATTTTTAATTAAAAAATTAAAATTTTAAAAAAATTTTTAAAAAAATTTTTGAAAAATTTTTAATGTTGAAAATATAATATTGAATAATAATTTTTTAAATTTTTTTTAAAAGGGAAAAATGTGTTAAACGTAAAATAAAGAAAAATGATAAAAAAAAAATAATGTTAATAAAACAAAATTTTTATGTTTTTTTTTTTAATTTTAAAAAAGGAAAAAAAAAAAAAAATTTCCCAAATTCCGAAAAAAATTAAAAAATTTATATTAAATAATTTACCCCAAAAATTGTTTTTAAATTTTTAATTATGTTTTTGGGTTTTTTTGGGTATTAAAAAAAAAATTTAATCAAAAATTGAAAAATATGAAAATAATGATGTTTAAAAATGAAAAAATTTGAATTTATAAACTTTTATTAAAACGGATTTTTAATTTTTAATTAAACATTTTAATTACAAAAATTGTAATCCAAAATTATTTATTTTAAAAAACAAAAAAAAAAATTTTAAAATTAAAAGGGGAAATTAAAATTATTATTAATTTAAAAAATTTTTATTTTTTTAAATTTTTTAAAATTTTTTTTCAATTTTTAAATTAAAAAAATTATTATTATTTTTAAATTTTTTATTATTTATTAAATATAATCTTATTATTTTTAATTTTTATTATTATTATTATTATTATTTTTATTATTTTCTCATTTTATTATTATTTTATCATTTTTTTTATTTTTATTATTATTTTTTTTTAATTTTTGGTTTTTTTTCCTTTTTTGGGTTTTTTTTTTTTTAAATTAATTATTTTTTTTTTATTAGAAAATTTTTGTTTTTTAATTTTTTAATTTTTAAACAAAATTTTACTTTTAATTTTTAATTACTTATATTAATTTATTATTTTATTCATTATTATTATTTTAATTATTATTATCTTTTATTATTATTTTTATTTTATTTTTCCATCGTTTTGTTGTTGTGTTGTTGTTTTTGGGGGGGGTTTGGGGGTTGGAAATTTTTTAAATTAAGAAAAGGGGGGGTTATAAAAGGAAAATAAAAAAAGGGGGGGAAAAAAAAGGGGTTTTTAAAAGAAATAATTTTTTATTTTTAGAAAAAGGGGGAAAAGGGGGCGGGGGTTAAAAGTGGGGGCTGCAGAGATAAAAATGTAAAAGGAGGGGGGAAGGGGAAATGGGGGGAGGGGACTGGAAAAGGGGGAGGGGGGGGGGGGGGGGGAGGGGAGGGGAAATTGGGGGAAAGGGGGTTTTAAAAAGGAGGGAGGGGGGGGGGAGGGGGGGAAAGGGGGAAGGGAAAGAAAAAGGGAGGAGGAGGAGGGGAAAAGGGGGAAAGATTTAATTTGGGAAGAGGGGGGAAAGCGGGAGTGGAAGGAAAAAGGAAGGGGGGAAAAAATTAAAAAAAAGAAAAGGAAACCAAAAGGGGGGAAAAAAAAATAAAAAAAAAAAAACAAAAAAAAATAAAAAAAAAAAAAAATGAAAAGGGAAATAAAAAAAAAAAAAATTAAAATTTTTTGTTCCAAACCCCCAAAAAAAAAACAACACCCCAAAAAAAAAAAAAAAAATAATATAATAGGTATATATAATTATAATAAAAAAGAAAACAAAAAAAAAAAAATTAACAAAAAAAAATTATATAGTATTTTTTATATAAATTTTAACTTTTAAAATAAATATTTAAAATATAATATTTTTTTACAAAAAACAAAAAAAACAAAACAAAAAAAAATAAAAAATATATATTTAGGTTTTTCTTTTTTTTTTTTTTTTTTTTTGTTTTTTTTATTACATATTAAATATTAATATATATATATATATATTTATAGATATATATATAAATATATAAAAAATTTTATTTTTTTTATATAATATATATAAAATTAAATATATATGTATATAAAAATATTAAAAGATAATTTTATATATATATATTTTAAAATATATATATATAAATATATATTTTATAATTAAAACCTATATTATATATAATATATTCTATTATATATATATATATATATATATATATATATATATATGTTTTTGTGTGCTGTTGGTTTTTTGGTTGGGGTTTTTTGGTGTTTGTGTGTGTTTGAAAAATTACTCAAAATTAAAGTTAAATATTTTTGTTATTATTTTTTTTGAAAAATTTTTAAAACAATTTTTAAAAAAATATTTTTTGTTTTAAAAAAAACCAACTAAAGGGGAAATTTTATAAATAAATAAAAAAAAATTATTAAAATTGTTTTCTATTAAATTAGGGGGCATAAATTATAAAAGATTTTTTATATTCTTCAAATAAAATTTTTTAAGGAGGGGGGATTTTCCCTTTTCAAAAAAAGAAATTCAAAATTGGGCCCCCGTGGGGGAAATTAAATATTTTCAAGTTCAAAAGCATTTCTGTTGTATTTTTTTCCCTTTTTGAAAATTCTAAAAACTTTTTAAAAAATTATTTTTTAAAAATATAAAGAATATAAATAATTAAACACCCACCAACCAAAATTTAGTTTTTTTTGTGGGGTTGGGGGATAAACCCCTTGTGGATGTGGTTTTTTGGGGTAAAATTTTTAAATAAAAAATTTTTAACATATTATTTGGGGAAAAATATTTTAAAACCCTAAAATTTTTAATTACCAAATTATGAATTATTAAATTATGTATTTTAAAATTTAAAACCAATATTAAAATTTTATTATATATTATATATATATTACAAAAAAAATTAATTTTTTTTTATTTATATCTTAATTTTTTTTATATATATTTTATATATTATATATATATATATATTATATATATATATATTAATATATTATAAAAAAATTATATTTAACATTATTGTTTTTTTAATGTAAAAAAAATTATAATCCAATTAAATATTTTTTTATTATTTCTTTTTAAAAAAATTTTTTTTAAAAAAATTTAAAATTATTTATAAACATATAAAAGGAAAATAAATAAATAAAAAACCAAATTATGTAAGGAAGGCTTCCCGTTTTAAAAAATTGGATCGGCACCTTCCCCAATTTCCCCCCCCCACTTTTACCCCCGGGGGGTTTTTTGGGTAAAATATTCTTCAAGTTAAACCCTTTTCGTGGGGGGGGCCCCTTTTTTTTCATTCGTCAAAAAAGGATTGGGGGAATTATTTAAAAAAACCCCAAAAGGGCCCCCTTCAAAATTTAAAACCCCCCAACTTTGAACCCCTTTTATTTTAATTTCCCCTTTTTCTTTTGGTTTAAGAATTAAGGGGCACCCACCCACAAAAAAGGTTGTGGGGTGATGGTTGGGGTAAAACCTTTGGGGCGAGGGTGGGGTTTATTTAAATAAATTTTAAAAGGGGATTGTTTTATTAATTCCCCAAAATATAATTATATCTAATTATTATTCTTATTTATATTATTTTTAAAATTATATTTTATTAAAAAATATTACACAAAAAACAAAAATTATATTTTTGTTATTTATATTTTTGGATTTTTTATTATATTATAGATTTAAAAAATAAATTATATAATGAAAATTATTTTTTTTAAATAAAAATTTTTTTTTAAAATTAAAATTAAATGCATTTTTTTGTTTTTAAAAATTTTTAACTAAATTTTCTAAAAAAATTTAAATTATTTTGATGAAAAATATAAAAGAAACCCCTTTTTTAAAATAAAATTTTTAAAACAAAGCCACCCGTGGTGAAAAAGGGAAAAACTTAAACGGTTTCTTTGGTGACTTTTTCCCCCCGGACGGGGTTCCCCCCCCAAGTTTAAAATTTTTTGGGGTAAAACCAAAAGGTCTAAATAAAAAACCCTTCGGCCACGAGGGGGGAGTCCCGGGGAAGGAAGGTTTCCCGTTTTTTATTAGCAGAAACCCAAAACCCGCCCGCCCCCCAAATGGTATAAAAAGGGGTTTTTTTCCTTTTTATTTTTTTCCCCCAAATATAAGTTTGTGAATAGGGGGATTAATTGTCCAAAAAAAAAATTTTAAAAGGGGGGGGGAGGTGGGGATTTTTGGCTTTTCCCCCGAGTTTGGGGGTAATATATTCAAATATTTTTTTTATTTTATTTTTAAAATTATATATTATGTAATATATAGAAATAAAAAAATATAGGGGTTTTGGGATTTGGGTAAGGGGAGTGGTTGGTGATAGATATTTAATAATTTTAATACAATATATTTTATATTTATTTTTAATATATAAGATAAAAATAATATAAAAATAAATATTAAAAATTAAAATTTTTAATAATAATATATTTTTAATAAAAAATAATAATTATATTTTTTATATAATATAATATATAAATAAATATATAAATAATAAAATTTTATATAATAAATAAAATATTATATAATAAATATATATATTTTAATAATATAAAATATATAATAATAAAATTTTATATATATATATATTTTAATATATATTTTAAAATAGATAAAATATATATATAATATTATATATAAAATATATATATAAAATATATTTATATATATATATATATATATAATATATATATATATAATATATATATTTTATATTATATATATATATTAAAATAAAATTTTTAAAATATATATAATATATATATAAATATATTTAAAAACAAAACCACACTCGCAAAAAGGCCAAAACCCCCAAACTCACACCACCACACCCCCAAATATATTTGTGTGGGTGGTGTACATAATATATCCCATATAAAATAATTATAAATATGAATATAAGATAAGAGTTTACATAGAGGTGTATATAACATTCATTGAGGGGCCCCGGTTTGGTAAACTCCCTAAAATATACCCCCACGGTCCCTTACAAGCCTTTTTCTCCCCGACGAGATAAAGGGCGTCCCCTCCCCTTCAGGAAGGGGGTATATCTTCGAACGCCACCTGGGCCCCCAAAAACCACTCTTCTTATACCAGGGGGGTGGGGATGCCCGTCGCGGTGAGGATGCGCCCAAATAAAAAAACGGAACCCTTTCCCTTTCAGGGCTAAAACTGCGTGGCGTGGGTTTTTTTTGTTTATATTTCTTTTAGTATGTTTTCACCCAAAATAATTTTAAATCTGTTTTAGACAAAAACCTTAGCAAAAAAAAATAGATCACCACACAAAAAATGCTTTTTAAATTTGATTATGAATATTTCACTTTTAAAACACACACGGGAGTACAGTGTTTCAAATTTGTAAAGTGCAGATCTTTTTTGGGTTAAATCGGAATAAAGCCACTCCAAAATATAAATAAAATATATAAATAAATAAATATATGTATAAAGGTAAATTTTTCGTGATAATTTTTTATATATACATATATTTTTAATATTACATATATATGTTTAAAAATATTTTATATATATTTATATAATATTTTAATATTTTAAAATTAAATTTTATATATATATAAAATTTTATAATAAATATATATACACACAACCAAAACTCGCACAAGCATATACCCACCCTCACACACCCACACACATTATTTGGGTGTGGGTTTTACATATTTTTATATACAATATATATATAATTATAAATATGAATATAAGAAAAAGAGATACATGGGAGGTGTATATTTTACATTTTTGGGGGCGGTGGGGTTGTGGTGACTGCCTAAAATATACCCCCAGGGCCCCTTACATATCCATTCTTCCCCCCGGGACGAGATAAAGGGGCGTCCCCCCTCGTTTCAGGAAAAAAAAAGGAGGTTATACCTTCGAACGCCCCCCTAGGTCCCCCAAACCCTTTTCTTACCCCGGGGGTGGGGATGCCCGTCGGGGTGAGGAGCGGAAATCCAATAGAAAAGGGAAACCCTTCCTTCGCGACTAAAACTGCTTGGCGTCGTTTTATTTGTTTTATATTTCTTTTAGTATGTTTTATCAAAAAATTTTAAAAAATCTTGTTTTAACGAACCTTAGTCAAAAAAAAAATGATCACCACACAGAAAAGCATTGAATTTGGGATTAGAAAAATTTTCACATTTAACACAACGGAGAGTACAGTGCTTCGAATTAGTGAAGTGCAGTTTCTTATTTGTTAATACGGGGGTTTCACCTACTACATAAAATATATATAAAATATATAATATAATATATATATATAAAATATATAAAATTAAAATATATTAAAAGATTAGATTATAATAATATATATTTTATTTTAAAATATATATAATATAATATTATATATATATATATAAAATAAAAATTTTCGTGTAGATATATTTTTTATATACATATATATTAATTTATACATATATATGTTTTTAAATAATATATATATATATTATATTTTATATATATATATATATTATATAATATTTTATATATAATATAATACACCCACACACACACTCGCAAAGAATATCCCCAAAATCACACCACACACACCAATTTGGGTGTGTGGTGTACATATATAATAAAATATATATAAATTATAAATATGAATATAAGAAAAAAAAATTACATAGGGGTTGTATATAAAATTCATTGAGCGGTCGGCTTGGGGTTGAACTCCCCTGAATATACCCCCACGGTCCCTTACATATGCCATTTTTCCCTCCCCGACGAGATAAAGGGGCGTCCCCCCCTCGCTTCACGAAGGAGGTTATATCTTCGAACCCACCTAGGCCCCCAAAACCATTTTCTTTACCACAGTGGGGGGGGATGCCCGTCGCGGTAAAGGAAATGCTGCATCCAATAAAAAAGGGAAAACCCTTTTCCTTCAGCGACTAAAACTGGTGGCGGTTTTTTTTTGATTTATATTTTTTTTAGTATTTTTTCATCAAATTTTTTTTAAAATTTTGTTTTAGACAAACCTTCCCCCCCAAAAAGAAATGATCACCACACGAAAATGCTTTTGAATTGATTATGAATATTTCACATTTAACACACACGGAGAGTACAGTGCTTCAAAAAATTAGTGAAGGGCAGATCTTATTTTTTAAAATTAGGGAAATTTCAGCCTATCCCTATAAAAATTTTTAAAAATAAAATATATAAAATATATATATATAAAATATATTTTGATAAATATTATATATATAATAATTTTTAATATAAAATATATATTAAAAATAATTAAAAATAAAAAATATATTTTGGGGATATATATTTTATAAATAATTTTAAATATATAATATTTGTAAAAAATTTTATATATAATGATATTTTAATATTACAATATATGTATAGATTATATAAATATTTAATAATAAATCCCAAAAAAAAACAAAAACAAAAAAAACCCCCCAAAACCCCCACACACACACCCCACAAAAAAAACCCCACAAAAGAAAAAAAAAAAAAAAAAATATATATTATATATAATATATATATAATAAAAATATTTTATAAAATATATATATTTTATATATAATAAAATTATATACTATTTTAAAATATATATATATATATATATAATATTTATATATAAAACTATATTATATTATAATATTTTTTCCATATTATGTATATATATTATATACTATATTCATTTATTTATATATATAAATTATTTTAAAATTATTATTATAAATGTGTGTGTGTGTGTGTGTGGGGTGTGTTTTGGTGTGGTGTGTGTGTGTGTGTGTGTGTGTGTGTGTGTGTGTGAAAAAAAATTATTTTAAAAAATTTTTTTAAAACCCTTAAAAATTTACCCTATAAAACATATATATGTGTGTGTGTGGGTGTGTGGGATTGGTTTTTTTTTTTTGTTTGTTTTGGTGTTTAGTTAGTGTATAGTTACCCCTTTCATATCCTAAATTTTTAATTTATTCACCCACAGCGCGGGGTCTTTTCCCTTCCACCCCTCTCCTCCTCCGTCTTGGGCGCAACTATCACTCCTTTCCCCCCTTCCCCCCCTCCCCCTTTTTTTCCCTTCTCCTTCCCTTCTCCTCCCCTCCCCTCCCCCCCTCCAAATCCTTATTTATTCTCCCCCTTTTCCCCAATCCCCTCCCCTCCTCCCCCTTTCCCTTTTTCCCCTTTTTTCCTCTCCTTTCCCCCCTTTTTCCGCCTTCCCCCCTCCACTCCCCCCAACGCCTCACCCTCTTTTTTTCCCACGATTCAATCTCTCCGCTTTAGCCCTTTTCTTCCACTTCTATCTTTCCTTTCCCCCCTTTCCCCCTCCCCCCCCCTTTCTTCTAACTCCTCACCCTTTTTCTTACTCCTCCCCTTCTCCCCCTTCCCCCCGGCCCCCCCCTCCTCCCTCCTCCCCCCTCCCCTCCCCCTCCTATTTCCACCCCCCTCCGGCTTACACCCCGGGCCCGATCGCCCCACCCTTCCCTCCCCCCCCACATCATCATCACAGCAGCAGCAGCAGCACGTAACTATACTAATAATAAAAGTCAAAAATGATAATGTAACAATAAATAATAATGATAAATAATAAAAAACTATCATATTATTACGAAATTTTGTTATTATTACAGTTATAACTTTTTCTGAGTGATGATAAAAATAATTACAACAACAACAACAAAAACAAAACAACAACAACAACGACAAAAACAACAACGATGGAAATAAAAATAATAATAATAATAATAATGATAATAATAAAAATAATAAAAATACTAATATAATAATAAAAATAATAATAATTAATAATAAAAATAATATAAAAATAATTTAAAAATTTAAATTTAAATAATAAAATAATAAAAAATTAATAATAATTTTTAATATAAAAAAATAATTAGTAATAATAACAATAAAATAATGGTAAAAATAATAATAATAATAAAAAAATAAAATAACGATAAAATGAAAATTTAAAAATAAAATAATAATAAGAATAAAAGTTTTACAAAAATAAAAATTTAAAAATAATAATAATAAAATAATAAAAAATAATCCCATTTTATAATAAATTTTTTTAAAAAAAATTTCTCTTTTAATTCTCTTTTTTATCATCTTTTATTGTCAGATTAAACATTACTGATTTTAATTTCCCCTTTAAATTCCCCGAAAAATTCCCAAAAATCTAATTGAAATCAAAAAAAAACTCTTTTTGGAGAAAAGTCCCCATTGGGTATTTTTCGCTAGATTTTGCGTTTTTCTCGACCTTTGGGATTTTTTTTTTTTTTTCCCTTTTTTATTAAAAAATAGACATGATTACGGGTTTTTATTACATTTTTATCATCGTTTTCATTTTATTATCGTTATTTTCATCATTATCATCCATAAAAAATTTATCATTATTATTGCTTTTATTATCATCATTATCATCATTATTTTTCATTTTTTTTGGCAAATTATTGCGGGTTTTTAATTTATTGTTTTGGAATTCCCACTAATTATAAAAAAACAACAGTAATAACAAAAATAAAAATTTTATGAAAATTTATTTTATAATTTTTTTAAATTTATTTCGTAATTAGGGAAATTATTACAGTTATGATAATTTTTTTTTGGGAATTTTTACTAATAAAAAAAGAAAAATTTAAAAAATAATAAAAACAAAAAATTAATAATGATAAAAATATTATAAAAAACTATTTCATTTTTTATTGTTATCTTTTTTATTGTAAATTATTACATTTTAAAAACACATTTTTCTGTAGAAAACAAAAAAATAATAAAAAAAAAATAATAAATAATAACAATAATAATAAAATAACAATAATGATAATGTAAACAAAAAGAAAATAATAAAAATTAATAATAATAATAATAAAAATAAAAATAAAAAATAACGGAAAAAATAAAAATTTAATAATAAAAATAATAATAATAAAAATTTATTAATAGCAAAAATAATAAAATTATAAAAACCAATAATGAAAATAAAAAATAATAATAAAATAATAATAATAAAATAATAAAAAAATAATGTAAAAAGATTAATCCCAAATAATAATCACTTTTTCAAAAAAAAATTCTCATTTTTCTCTTTTTCATCATCTTTTTTTTTCAAAATTAATACAAGTACTGAAAAATTTTTAAATCATTCCCCTAATAATTCCCAAAAACTCATTAAAAATGAAAAAAGGGCATTTTGCAGTTTTACTCTAAAAGGGTATATTTTGCTAGTTTTTTGGCCTTTTTTTTTCGACTTTGGATTTTTTTTTTTTATTTTTTTTTAATTATCATAGACACGATTACTTTTATTTCATCATTATCATCACTTTTTATTGTTATCATCATCATTACCACATAATTATCTTTTTTCATCACTTTATTAAAAAAAAAATTATTGCAGTTATATTTTTTTTTTTAAAT